>NC_085093.1:3610002-3815002 GCF_963422355.1 Corticium candelabrum | reverse complement strand
AAAAATTAATAAATTTACATTAATATTTATAATAAATACACACGTGCCACACACACACACACACACACACACACACGCGCGCGCACAACGTCACTTCTGTCACTTGTGCTGAATTCGAAGTGTAGTGTGGGACATTGATAATATTTAGTTAATTATCTTTAATCACGTCGACGCATCCCTGTGTTTTTAAAGAATTATATATTCTAGCAACAAGCTACTGAATTAATAATGATAATGACAATAAATAGACATTTACAAAATTAATAAAATTTACATTAATATTCACAATAAATACAAACGTGCCACACACACACACACACACACACACACACACACACACACACACACACACACACACACACACACAACAAGCACCTAGATGCAAATATATACGCTCGTAGCTGTGAAGCGACGGTGTAAACACAGCTTCATTTACTAGTATTAATTACCATCTCGGTTTTCTTCCCATTATTTGTATTTGTATCCTCGTGGTATGTCTAAACGCAGCCACTATAGTTAATTTCACCGGGATTTCCTCTCTTATTCCAATACCTTGTGATTAAGGTGGCAAAGAATACCGTCAGGCTTGCCATAAACAGAAGGATTAGAATACTAACATTGTCTCGTGTAAATATATATACATACATACCGTATTTCTTCGAATAGTAGCAGCCCTTGAATAGAAACCGCCCTCGTTTAGAAGCCGCAGCTAAAGAGACTTGTTGAAAATAGAAGCCGCTCTCGAATTGAGGCCCCCCTATACTCTGCAAAGTTACTGGCCACGCCCATATCACATGCTTTTGTGCTTCCGCGTCAATCTCATCATATACTCGTCTATCAATTATAACATAATAGTTGTGGTATTTACAGGCTAAACCTGCCTCGGTGGCACCTCTAAATGTGTCCAATTATGTCAACAGAAAAAACGTGACGTTCGACCGACGAGTCAGTGTGCACGTGAAGTAGAGACCTAGCGCACGTCGTGTAGCAACCTAGCGCAAAGGAGGACTGGACACGAGTCTAATACGCTAGCCGTAACGTGTGTATCGGTCCATGTAGTTTCACACTTGTGGTTGGCCTAAGCCTCTACAGTCAACCTAGACTGCTAAATTTTCAAACATAGACATATGATCTGTGCCCCCAATCACGGGAACTAGGCTGTCTACGCCGCTCATTGGGCGAATTTAACTTGCCAAAAATGTGTGGCAATTGATACAAAATAATTCATCCTTGAGTTGGTGTTTGTGTTGCTGTTATTTATCGATCGAGTAACATCTGGCTATAGCGGTTAATTGGAAACTCGGTACAGACCCCATGAGACACGCTGTAGTAATTAGATAGATGTGTGCAATAATTATACGCCAGTACGTCATTTATCGAGAAGACTGCCGCAGCAATAAAATGTGACGTCGCAAATTGATCGTTGCTAGCTATATACCTTTGTGCCAAAATCTGCACGTAAATGGGCTATTGCAGTTACTCTCCAGGCAGAGAGTATGGATGACATCACATCTTGCCCCCCTCTCCCCTTGGAAATTACTGCCTAGGCACATACTCTCCCCTCCCCTCGGAATATAACGCCTAAGCGCAGACCTTCCCTTCCTCTCAGAACGTACGGCTTAGGTGCAGGCAGACTATTCCTCTCCTCAGAAAGTTTTTACTTCCAGTGCCCTAAATACCGTGTGCGCTTGCAATCCGGTATCCAAAGCTACTAATATTATTAACTTATCACGGAGGTTGCCCTTAAATTGCAGGGCTTGTTGCTCTAATCTGCTAGCTGTGTTATGGTCTCTCCTGATCAATAAATGTGATCATTGAGCGGTGATCTACCTAAAACTGTATGTGGAATAGTATCAGTAACCATGCAGGTGCAGAATAGAGAGGTAAGTGGAACATGAGACGTCAGTTTGTTATGGCAATAGTTATTAGTAATCACTGTTAACGTATACATATCAAAGAATGAGTGCTTAGAGACTGGTACAGTTCTACAGGTAACTTTAGTAATTAATTAATTGATCATAGAATTAGAGGCTAGTTTAAAATTCCAGTTTCCTGCTACATTTTACTAAATATAGGAAACTTTTGTAGTCGACTTCACTGTAATTTTCCATTGCTTGTGGCTGGCCATACGTCCATGTAGTATACTTGCTGTGGCTTGTGATCCTAATTCACAGCAATCACATCTTCTTCCTCTTGATAGTCTTGGACAATTGCTCGATACCAGCCACTTTCCCAATTGGAGTCTTTTGCGTCAACATCAGTCCGGCATACACGAATTTTTGCTCCTACTCTTGTGGACCGTTCATGGAGATCTTCTTATGCAGCACTCCAGCTTGGATAAGGGTGGTCAGCTGGAGTTGGTGCGTGTTGTACTATTTTCAGTTGTTTCGATTTTTGTGGTGTCTTGTTTTTGTCGGTGAGACATTTCCTTCTAATATTCAAGTTGCTGTGGAACCTGCTAAATAATTTGGGTAGGTCTTCTAGTTTGTCAAGAAACACATCGACTATGCTCTGTCGAAATTGTCCACTTTTTTGGTATTTCTCGGTGGTTTGGGGAAGGCATTAGTGCTACGCTGCCGATGGAATGATGGTAGGTTTCGCAGAAAGTCACTCATCTCATCCACTATTAGCCCTTCTGCCATTGTCACCAGGTCTTCTATTCCTTCCATTTCTCGGTTGAATGCTACGTCAAATCTTCCATTCTGGATAGCTGCTACTCGCAGAACCATTTCGTCTTTTGACTCCAGGCAGTAGAATCCATGATGGTGTAGTATGTCAAGAAGTTCACTGACAGACAGTCTGGCCAATGCCCTTGTTCCAACAGGTACAGTATCGAGTTTACCATCACACAAGCTAGGTCTAGATGGCGTACACTGACCAGCATGTTTTGCTATTGTTTTTACCAGCTCACGTTTTGATCGACTGACATCTAATCCTTTGTCCTTGCACATTTTGATAAGATCTGCCTTGCTGTTCCTACGATACAGTGTATGTCTGGACCACGTTAGTCTCGCTCTATCTTTTTCTAGAGCAAGTGCTGTTTTTGTCTTCTACTTTCTGACAAAAAAGTTTGACTTCTGGTGTTGGAACCCATGCAAGGATTGCGATGTCTTCATTGAGGTCTGATGGAGGCTTCGAGAACACTTTGCAACAAAGCTCTAGTACTTTCGTTGGCAAAAATGTTCCCTCACAATTGTCCCAAGGTCCTGTTGGCAGCCTTTTTCGTTTTTCATAGGGCAAGCAATGCAGCTCACCTCCTGTCTCAAACCATCCGACATAATCAGGAACAGGTTGGCGTTCAATCGAGTCTTCTGTTTTGCCTTCCCAGTCTGAACCATCGTTATATACTGCGATTGTATATTTGTCTTTGTAAACAGTCAGGCAATGTCTTCTATTTGTATCACGTTTACGTTCGATCATACGACCACAGACAGCTTTGTAGTCATCACAGTAAGTACTAGCAAAGTCTGCATTCAATTCCCAAATTGCACAGAGGTGCTCTGATAGCTTGGTTCGTTTCATTCCATATGCCATTGAACCAACTTCTACCTTACGAGTGTCTGACAATGACAAGAAACGCTTTAACTGCACTTCATCATCAAACACGAAATCACCTTCTTTGATAGACTGAAATGCATGAAGTGGTTGTTTATTGTATAAAACACCGAAATTGAGACATCTTTCTATATCCTTCGCCATGGCCAGCATGTTTTTCTTATGCTCCTGAGATCCCGTCTTAGCATGGCCATGGACTTGATGAGAATTAAATGGTCCATGCTTTGACAATGCTTCATTTTCAACAGCATGAACTCTTTCAACAAAATTTCGTTTAGAGTGGTATTCAGGGAATGATTTTTGAACCACCTTGTCCAAGTTGAACATGCGACAAAATCTGACTAGGAGCATTTGCACCAAATGCTTGCTGGGGCAACTGACGGGCCATTGTCAGTAATGAACACAAAGCAGCGTTTCAGTTTGCCTGTTGCTGGATTTCTGAAATAGCTGTCTAGAACAGGTTGGCACATCAAAAAGAACAAATTATTCAGTGAACAAAGTGCTGTGTCTGGTTCAAAAAAGCTGAGGCTCAAGAGAGTTACAGCCTGTCCTGTTCTCTTAATAATATACAATGGAGTTCCAGTAGAACCTGCAATTGCTCTATAGTCATCATCAAGAACAAGGTGTTGTCTAGGCACAACAACAGTTTCAACAAACAGGTGCGTGTTCGGAGTGACAACATTTTCTCTTGACTGATTCCAATGACAGGTTTTCTTTCTTCGATCCTTTGCAGACATTGAGATTGAAAGATAAACAAGATGTCAAAAGACCACGTGGAATCTGAAATCACCGACAAACACTACGCGAGAGCGACTACCGATTCGCTGTCGCTTCATTCCAACGGGCAGTTGACAACTTTACAACTTCGCATACGGGAGGTAAATCACATACGGGAGGTTCCTTGATGATGGCGTCTGGAGGAAAGCGTGGTCCCTACAGAGAGTATCTTCGGAACACGGAGATGATGCCAAGAAGAATGAGACTTGAAGTTGAGGAAGCAATCTATCAAGAAAAGGAACTACCAAAATATTCTGAAAATTTGGAAGATGAGACGACAACAGACATTTCCTTTCTTCAGTGGTCACCTGGCCACAGTAACAGAGAAGCAGGTTAGTAGCAAGTCTTTATATGCGAATACTGTTGTTTTTGTTTATAGAGATGGATTGATTTGATTAACTTAATTGTCAGACAAGAGTAATTGTATACGTGTAGTCATATGCTGGGCGTTTTCTTTATTATGTCGAGACTTTAAGTCGTCTCTATGTTCACCTGATATTAATCAGTCAATGATGTCTGTAGAAAATGTACCCGATGATGCTGAGTCACAGTGTTCAGTCTCGGCGGAAACCGAGTCTGTATCTTCAATTGAGCAAGAGAGCACCGGTCTACCTGAAGATTGTCACGAAGACACTGATTCCTTGTGTAGTCAAATGATTCTGACAAAGGAGAAGGATCTGACAGATGGAACTGGGCAGAGCATTTCTTTGCTGGCCACTCTCAGTTTGATCTGGAAGAGCCTGAAGTAAATTATGGGTCTGCAAGTTGTGACGGTAATGTTGACACAGATGCAGATGAAAGAATATTTCCTGCCTGTCCATTGACGTTAAATTCGAGTGCAGTCCTTATAATGGAGTTCCTGGTTCACCATAAGATATCTCAGAAGGCTGCCGAAGATGTAGTCGAGCTTCTTACTGCTCACTTTCCTCCAGGGCATAAAATGCTTACATCACTATACAGGCTCAAGTCTCACTGGAGGAAGCAATCTGCCGTGTCTAAATAAGAAAAGAGACTTGTTTGCTCTAACTGTGATACCATAATGCAAGAGAATGAGCAACACTGTGGACATCCTGAGTGCCTTGGTGTGTGTCGACCTCTTGAGTTTCTAGTCGTCAAGTTAAAATTGAAACTGCTCTTGGACAGATATTCCGTGGTAGGCATTTTGATAATAGTTGTCATTTCTGTCATTATATTGTTTACTTTCTATTGCAGACCCTGCTTTTTGCTCTCAGCTGCCAAGAAATTTTGAGGAGCAATCGCTGTTTTCTGACATCACCAGTGGGTCTAGCTACAGGTATATCACTAGGATTGGGTACACCCAGACACCTCGGAGTATAACACTGACCTTAAACACTGATGGAGTTTCTATTTTCAAAACATCGAGAAGTGGTTCACTTTAGCCAGTATACCTTACCGTGAGCTCTCACCTAAATCTCGGTAGAGTATGCAGCATATTAGTATATATGCCATTAGTAAGTCAGTATATCTGTTTACTGTTTATAGGTATTCTGTGAAGTATGTCATCTTGTATGCTTTGTGGTTCCAGCCTGGGAAGCCACCTATTCAAGCTTTTCTTGACCCTCTCATCCAGCAAATTGGTGTGCTTTCAAGTGAAGGTATGAATTTTGTTACAGTGTTGAAGTTAGTGGTATTTTTGACATATTGTGTATGGGCAATGTAGGTGCTCTATTTGAGACTGCTAGAGGAATGCAGCATTGTAGAGCTCGGCTTGTCTTGGTGACATGTGACCTCCCAGCTAGGGCAATGCTACTGTGCATGAAAAATTTTAATGGCATTGCTGTGTGTTTCTATTGTTACCATCCTGGAATGACTATTGGAGATGACCATCTACATCAGTACTGGCCGTACGATGGTACTTTAGAGAGAAGAAGGCATGAATCTATGAAACAAGATGTTATAACTGCAACTGCAACTAACTCAGCAGTACATATAGTTTTTTGTTTCTTTTTATTGTGTTGTTACTTTATGCATTATTTTGCAGTGTCGTGGTATGCTTCCTGTGGTTTCTCCCTTAATAGCAGCACCGGGTTTCAACATGGTTGACAATGTTACAATTGATTATATGCATGTAGTGTGTCTTGCATTGTTTGGGCACTTCTTGATATGTGGTTGACTCAACGATCTGAATCTTACTTTATTGGTGATAAGGTATAGAGATCAACTGTCTTATTTTAGTTACTCTTTTGATTGACATTTCTTTGTGGAAACAGGTTGTGTTTCTGGATAGACGCCTTCTTTGCATATGTCCACCGATCGTTATCAATCGCAGTCCACACACTATGAAGGAATTCTGTACTTGGAAAGGTAGGTACTTCTTTAAAATTTTGTTGAGGCTGACATCAAGTCAGTACATTGTACAGCTAATGAGCTTCGCTCCTGGCTATTCCATTGGTCATTGCCTGTCTTACGTGGAGTTTTCCCAACAGAATACTTTGTCCATTATTCTTTGCTGGTGATTGGTTGCCGATTGCTTTGTCAAAGTTATGTATCAAGAGAGCAAATGGAAGAGGCTCGTAAACTGCTGCTGAAGTTTTATCAAATTTACAAACTTTTATATGGTATACACGTGTCTCGTATTAATTGCTGTGTTTAAGCTATACCATGCCTGTGATTCTCTGATTCATTGGAATGAGTGCATACATCCTAATACATCTATCTTATCTTTTGAACTCTGAGCTTCTCTTTATATATAGGCACGAAAGCAGTGAAAGTACACCTTCTGCAACATTTGCCGGATGTTGTAGAGAAGTGGGGTGCTTTGTGGGGTCATTCCTACTTTTGGTATGAGTCCCTAGGTGGTGTTCTTAAAAGGTTTGTACACGGCACACGATTTGTTTGCAGCCAGGTATACATAACTGTGAATTACCCCACCAAGCTGCTTGTTTGTAACTTTTGATTGTTGTGTGGGATTTAGGTTGCCTCAATTGTTATGATCATTAATACCATTTCAGATGTGCTACCATCACTGACTGACCAGCTATTAGCACCACCTGTAGTTTGTTTGGCTACAAAATTTGGACTGATGTGGTATGTAAGCTTAATGTAATTATCAATTAATAGTAATGCTAATTAGATAAATTCAAGTTGCCATTTGCCTACACCTCTAAATTATCTGTTTATATGCGACTGGCCGAAGATGTCAAGATTTGCAAAGCAGATCTCTTTGTTGAGTGTACGAGTGTGACTTGTGAGCATGTTGTGGGCTATAGAAATGTATATTTTGCTGTACTAGCAGGTCACAACTAGCGTATTCGTCAGACATCGGTTGCTACCTGAACATCTATATCTGTTTTGTTCTCGTCTACAGTCATTGCAAACTTTAAATTTGTACCTAAAGTATTGGATTTCTGTGTAGTACAGAGTATCGAGTGTTAGGAGATATTTATTGACTCGATTGGATTGTAGCCTTGAAAACCACAAGAATAAATAGTTTGAAACTTTGCTGACATTTCTGATTCAGCATCAAATATTTTGGAATTGATGAATCTGATTTAGAAACTCTGCTATCAGATTGTACATCGAGACATTCTTTTGTTGTAGCAGAAATGTTATCCTATATATGCATGTTTTCTAAGAGAACTGGGATTTGTTCTACTTAATATCAACGGTCTTCATCTAGACAACATCATATATATATATATATATATATATATATATATATATATGTCATCGAAATGAAGTATATGAAGCTCGATCTCTGTTGTGTGTGGCTTGACTTCTTTATGAATTTTTTTGAATAGTTTGTTTATATACGACCATATATTTGTGGTTTTTGTTAGGTCCCCTTTCGAAGTGAAAGATTCTGTGAAAGCTTTTTGTCTACCGAATCTGTTTGTTGACCCAATCAATGTTGTTTTGAGGAGGCTTGGCAACGAGGAACTTTGTTGTGGTTCGCCTGTCAAAACTGTTGGGAGACTGAAACTAGCTGGTCATGTGATACAATCAAAGAAAAGTCACGCGACAAAGAAAAATTCTTATAATGTCAAATTTACCGAATGTCATGAAGAACAGCCGTTGTTTGGTTATGTATTACTCTTTATCATTTTTGGATGTGAACGGTTTGCTGTTATTCAATGGCTCAATTAAAATGGAGGAGTGGCCATTATTGCATAATGACGATGACTGCATGACTGATGTTGTTGATGCTTACAGGAATCTTCGGGAGCCGATCGGAAAGCATTTACTTCCTTCTCAAGAGACTCGGGACCTGGTAGCAATTCCTGTAGGAGACATAACAGCTCAAGTAGTCTGTATGAAAATGTTAGGTTTAAGCTGTATTTTTTTGTCTCGATTTCTTAACATCATTGAGTGTGATCGAGTTGTGAAATACTCAAGAAATGGTCTCGAGCCGATTGTGTGTGCACATTGAACACTGTTATTTTTCTTGCAAGAACTTAATTATTGGTGTATACGTCGGTTAGCATGGACTTCTTCCATATTGTAGAATCGTGCAAAGTCGACCCCCTTCATGATCTGTAGATCTCCGTTCTCTTAATTAATTACGTTAATTAATTAATCAGAAGACATGCAGCCTATATAGCCGGTAGCTATAGGATAGACAACTGGCGTTCTATCCTGTTTGACGACGATTTGGATGTGTTGTATACTCGGGTTTTCACATGCTTACATTTCATGCCGATTGCTTAGTCCGGCCTATAGCAGCCGGCTGGCTGATCACGAGCAAGCTAATTACAACCGGTGCAAGGTTTCTAGCTAGAATAGTGAAGCGCCAGCATTCTACAAATTCAAAATTATAACTCTGTTAAGATCGACATGATCATCGATTATGGCACGTTTTAGTTGTTCGAATTCGAAGCGGCTTCACGACGAGATCGTTTCGACTAGGCAACGCACTCGACACGCGATGAGGCCGCGCTAGTACGTCGATATTGCAATCGCTTCGGATTCGATCTGAAGACGCGAATGTCGAAGCGAATTCGAGGCGATTTGCTGCTACCCGCTGTGAACTCGCGGCGCGACTCCGTCACGCGACATATATATATATATATATATATATATTAATTGTTAGATTAAAATAATATAGTCTAGATGCCACGTATCCTGTGCATGAGAGAGAAGAGGCGGGCGGGCGGGTGTGGGTGTATAACACTGTATATACGCGTCCCACGGCCATTCAAGTCTACAACATATCCGAAGGAAGTGGTCAAATTGCTGACGTCACGATGTAGACGAAAACCATCGAGCTACACACAAGTTTTGTATATGTGCATGTATATCTATAGCTAAAACACACAATTCTTCACAATTTACAAATGACAACAAATAATTAACAACCAAACTATCGATAGGAATAACAAGCTAGAAAGGCAAATCCTGATCTGCAACCCTCGAACAAGATATTTTTGATTTGAAAAGAGGAAACGTAGACGACGATTGTCTGTGATCCAGAACACAATAGTGGTTTCTCCCACCTTCCCTACCGCATGCATTGTAGTTCTGGAGAAGGCGACGGTGTCTGTGTCATAATTTCCAGTTTCCTGTCTAGATTTTTGTGTAGTTTGCATGCAATTACGAGGTTCCTGCTGCTGTGATGAGCCTTCACTATATAAAGATGACAAAGCAGCTCGAAAGTCATTACTCGTCGACGGTTTGATCAGCTCGAGTCGATCGCTCTTTGTGAAGATGATGACTCTGCGTGTACAGATCCTCTCTCTCGTTTCTGTCTTCTTCGTTCTGCAGACAACTCCGAGTTATGCCGTACCGATCAATGTAGACGAAGACTTTTTGAAACCTCTCTGCGAGAACCCGCCACCGGTTTTACGACTTGTGTGCAAGAGTCTGTTTGGTGTCACGTGTCCGACACAAGTCGAGTTGGGAGATTGGGCATACAATGGTATAGAAGTCGACGGCTCGCTCAATAGCACCGCCGCTAGCGCTTGTCCCGGCGTAAAACTGCAGACGTACGAAAGAACAACGAATCTTTCGACTATTCTGTCTGAATGTCGTTCAAAAGTAATCGTCCAAACAGAAGAAGAATACCGATGTGAGTATTAAACTATCTCTAGAGATTTCAACATAACATAGTTGCATACAATTTATTCGACATTGCAGGTCCACCTACTACAAAAGAAAAGGCTGCTGCTCTAACTCGCATATTTGGAAGCTTTGGACCACCGCCACCCCCTCCACCACCTCCAACTGTACGACCGTCGGCTGCTGCTGCGACGGTAGAGCCGACGACGGCACTCCCCGTAAGAGCAAAACGTCAAGAATGCTACTACAACGACGCCATCGACCTCGCCATTCTTATCGATGCCTCTGGCAGCGTTGGCAGCCCAGACTTCTACAAATCCGTCGAGGACGTAGCCACGTTGATCGAAAACACTTGCAATGACTTCAAATGTGGTTCTCCACAGATCAGAGTAGCCGTGGTGACGTTCGCATCTTCTCCCGTCACCGTGTTCGACTTGGCCTACTCGGCAGCAAACCACCACAGTCGCCAAGACATAATCGACAGCATCCTGACAACACATTACACGAACGGAGGCACCGCAACACGTTCTGCTCTCGAGCACGTCCGTGACAACATTTTCAGCGCCAGTCATGGTATGAGACGACACAGTAAGAAAAAACTCATGGTACTGACAGACGGTAACCACAGACGCGGACAAGACCCCAAAGACGTGGCAAAGAGCTTGCACGAGCGACCGGGTAGCGATCAAGTCGACGTCTTTGCCCTCGGCATCGGCGACGGAATATCGTTCCAAAACGTGAAAAATCTCAATCACGCCAGCGACTTGAACAAAATTCTTCCATTTTTGACTTACTCCTCGTTCGCCGAGTTCTCACAAGGAGTTCAAGTGGTCGCCGCAGATGCTCAAGCGAACACCAACTCGTGCTCGTCGTCGGCCTTCAAGAAATGAAGAAGAAACGTGGATCTAGAGGACGTCGATTATCGTGTTGAACCAAATTTCTGTTGTTTTGTTCGTTGTTGAAATTTCTGTTTAGCAGTTCAAGTTCAACTTTATTGTTGGATACTATAGTGATATTGTCGTTATAACAGAGTCAGATTTCTAGACAATAAAATTTAATGTTTAAGAATGCGTTCATTATATGCGGCTATATATTAGCTAAACAATTTTAGGTCCATTCTGCCGTTATTACAAAAGTGGTAGAGGCGCCACTAAAGAATTTAATTAAGAGCACGTGCCACACTTCCACAAGTTGCCAGCACGCGAGCAAGGGCGTTTGTACTTGTAGTACGTGTACAACCATGCAACAAGTACCCGGATTTGAAAAGTGGTCACTTCCTCTCAACTCTCACTATTTCGTTGTGAGACTCACGATTTACAGGCATGTCTCACGATTTGTGCCCAATTCTCACGATTGTCAGTCCTTTCTCCCGACAAGCCTACCGTGAGACAGTCTGACAGTCACACCTGTTAGCTAGTCCCGTCTTTCCGAACATAACGGATTCTTAGATACGGCTATCTAACTAAACAGACGTTAGATACGGCTCTGCTTGCTTGTATGAGGTATCCGGGGTAGCCACCTACAGTAAAAGTAACGTTTGGAAGTTTGAGGCGAAGCCTTAGCGCACAAAAACGTAAAGCGAGGCCAACGTTAGTTGTTTCTGGCTTCTTGCACTAAACTCTGCTAATAAGTGACGCAGAAGGATAAGTCACGCCTACTTTGGACATGTTTTATGGGCGTGGTTATTTTCAAAAGGCAGTCTCACGATTTGGTGCGAAGAAAAGTTGAGAAGTCTGCATGTATACTCTAACCGTCAGCTGTCTTAAAGTTAGCAGCTTGCTATCTATACTGCTGACATGTAATCAATGCTCTGAGACCTACTATTAATTAAGACAAATGTAGTACTTAACCCACGGCAGGCATGCGCTAGAGTTATACCAAGAACTCGACGACCGGATGTGGGCGGGTTGATAGACGAATGTCGGCGGTGTTATCTACTTTGCCTAGGTCCACCGTTGCGCCTGCACCTGTCAGTCAGCTCTCTGTTCTTTCGTGGCAGTATGCGTACTCTACTGTCGTAAATTTGGATGTAAATGAGCTATTTGGCACACAGACAGCCTGCCCTTTCTCAGCCAGCTCTGCATGTAGTAAACATGTGGCATGTGGTGTCTATTGACGTGTACATATACAGTATCTCATTACTTGTACTGTACAGCATGCTACCTTGTACACCTCCTACTATAAAACAGCCGACGGTTTAGCACTTTAGTACTTCTTCATTAATTAAATAACATTATACTCAATTTGTATAATAATTAATGAACATGTCTAACTGACCTTCTTCTGGTCTCCATGCTTGGACCAAATTGTAGTATATACTATCCAAGCGTTGAGACAGTAAATTTATTTCAGCGCTCACGTCGTTTCCAGCGTCATCCACAGCTTTGATGGTTGACACAGCCTCGGGTGCTTAGGCAATTCTGCATTTGTCGAACAACTCTCCAATTGGATGAGGTGATGGTAGTGAGGGCTCCACAAGGATGTCGCTCACGCACGCAGACACCTCTGACAAGCAAAATGAGAGAAATCTGCCTCCAAGTTTGTTGTCCGCTCCGAGAATGAGAAAATCGCGAACGCCATTTTGCTGCAAGACTTGCCCCACTCGAAGACCAGCCAGACCGCCTCCGAGAATTAGAACTTTTGGTCGTGGACTATCGCCGCTCGTGCACGAGAACGCAACAAGCAGAACAAGCAGCTGCAGCAGAACAATTGTCATGACGGGACGGGGTGGCGTATTGTCTAGAGCTACATGCACCGGATGTTCTTGTAGACACCTAGGTAGCAACCTCTGCAATAATTATTTGCATAATTAATTAACAATTAGTAGTACGTACGGTGCTTCTTTGCGTTCAAACGACATTGTTTAATGCTGATTAATTAAAGAGAATGTAAAGTGTACTTCGTAGATCGAAGGGACAGTAGAGGATTGCAATCTCCTCTCTGTTCGCGTTGATCTTTGCTACCGGAAGTGACTAGTGACACCATAATATTGTTGCAGTAGATCCAATTACGAATGTAATCAATGTGCGATTACGACGCGAGACGAAGTAGCTATAGACAAACGCGACACGTTTGTGTTGGCCGACCTAGAACAACAGTTACCGATCTCCTCAATTTCTGAGGCAGTGACTTTCTAGACTCGTACCCAGTCCTCTCCTGGCGCTCAGTCCACGTGATTTAACACGTGCTTTTGTGGCAAGCTTACTAGAAAAGAAAAATGAATGTTTTGGGGAGCAAGATGGCCTTCAGGAAATCCCCGCCAAAGCACTTGTCATTAATAGTAGACTGTGATGTCGATAAAAAACGCTACAGAAGAAGGGAAAGATGCAAAAATGCCACCATGTGACGAGAACGGTAGTCGGTTACTAGACAAGGTCGAGACTGTACAGTCTATACAGCGGCGTAGCCAGAGTCCAAGATTGGGGAAAACACTTAAAAATTTTCTCAAATCTGTATTTTTTCTCTTAATTTAACCGTTTACCTTTCACTTGTTAATTAAGCTTAGTTGTTCTGTTTTTTCTACTGAGCAAACTTGTCTACTGCTTCCAAGTCTATCTTACTAGACATATCCCTTTCTATGGTCAGAAGTTCTAGGCTATTTAATCCATCTTGTCCAATGCCAGTCTTAAAATAGGTCTTCAGTCTTTTCAAACACGCTCACATCACGCGGTAGAGACACCTAATGCCAACACAATTTGTAAGACTTTGAGCAGGTCTACGAAAGCCTCTTTCAATGACAAGAGATGGTCTATCACGTCAGAGAGACTAAATTTACTTCCCGTTTGCTCTCTAAAATCCGCTTGAAATGACACCATTTCATGATTACTAGACGCCTACTGCCCCCTAAGTAACCTACAGGCCGTAAACTGACTGACTTACAGCGTTTATGCTTAACGAAAGATGATATACTGTCCTTTCTGTGTCGCTTCTGGGCGTCGCTGCATAGACGTCCAAAATTGGGGTAGCAACGTAGCGATGGGGGCAGGGACCTGGGGGTAGGGACCTGGGGGCACGAGCAGGCTTTCCCAAAAATTGTCTGTACAGTACCTACATGAACCTGTACGATTGCTCGAGTGTAGTATGTATGCAACTGGATCGATGTTTTCCTTAGTATACTGCATGTGGTAACAGTGGTTGCAGTGTGATCTCTAGGACAAGATTTTAGTGACAGTGAGATCTAGCATGTTATCTATTAGTGGTGCTATGTCAACCGTTTTCGGTAACGACTCTTCAATCAATGTATATATATATATATATATATATATATATATATATATATATATATATATATATGGTTTGTATTAGAAGAGTCCATAGAACTCAGTATAAAACGTTTACATTGCAATCATACATACATCAATTATGCTAGCTATCATTGTTTCATTAACCTATAGTTACAACTCTTTTTCTTTCTGCAAGTGGTCTCCAGTAGCTATTAATATTAATTACCATCTCGGTTTTCTTCCCATTATTTGTATTTGTATCCTCGTGGTATGTCTAAACGCAGCCACTATAGTTAATTTCACCGGGATTTCCTCTCTTATTCCAATACCTTGTGATTAAAGTGGCAAAGAATACCGTCAGGCTTGCCATAAACAGAAGGATTAGAATACTAACATTGTCTCATGTAAATATATATACATGCATACCGTATTTCTTCGAATAGTAGCAGCCCTTGAATAGAAACCGCCCTCGTTTAGAAGCCGCAGCTAAAGAGACTTGTTGAAAATAGAGGCCGCTCTCGAATTGAGGCCCCACTATACTCTGCAAAGTTACTGGCCACGCCCATATCACATGCTTTTGTGTTTCCGCGTCAATCTCATCCTATACTCGTCTATCAATTATAACATAATAGTTGTGGTATTTACAGGCTAAACCTGCCTCGGTGGCACCTCTAAATGTGTCCAATTATATTAACAGAAAAACGTGACGTTTAACCGACGAGTCAGTGTGCACGTGAAGTAGAGACCTAGCGCACGTCGTGTAGCAACCTAGCGCAAAGGAGGACTGGACACGAGTCTAATACGCTAGCTGTAACGTGTGTATCGGTTCATGTAGTTTCACACTTGTGGTTGGCCTAAGCCTCTACAGTCAACCTAGACTGCTAAATTTTCAAACATAGACATATGATCTGTGCCCCCAATCACGGGAACTAGGCTGTCTACGCCGCTCATTGGGCGAATTTAACTTGCCAAAAATGTGTGGCAATTGATACAAAATAATTCATCCTTGAGTTGGTGTTTGTGCTGCTGTTATTTATCGATCGAGTAACATCTGGCTATAGCGGTTAATTGGAAACCGGTACAGACCCCATGAGACACGCTGTAGTAATTAGATAGATGTGTGCAATAATTATACGCCAGTACGTCATTTATCGAGAAGACTGCCGCAGCAATAAAATGTGACGTCGCAAATTGATCGTTGCTAGCTATATACCTTTGTGCCAAAATCTGCACGTAAATGGGCTATTGCAGTTACTCTCCAGGCAGAGAGTATGGATGACATCACATCTTGCCCCCCTCTCCCCTTGGAAATTACTGCCTAGGCACATACTCTCCCCTCCCCTCGGAATATAACGCCTAAGCGCAGACCTTCCCTTCCTCTCAGAACGTACGGCTTAGGTGCAGGCAGACTCTTCCTCTCCTCGGAAAGTTTTTACTTCCAGTGCCCTAAATACCGTGTGCGCTTGCAATCCGGTATCCAAAGCTACTAATATTACTAACTGATCACGGAGTTGCCCTAAAATTGCAGGGCTTGTTGCTCTAATCTGTTAGCTGTGTTATGGTCTCTCCTGATCAATAAATGTGATCATTGAGCGGTGATCTACCTAAAGCTTTATGTGGAATAGTATCAGTGACCATACAGGTGCAGAATAGAGAGGTAAGTGGAACATGAGACGTCAGTTTGTTATGGCAATAGTTATTAGTAATCACTGTTAACGTATACATATCGAAGAATGAGTGCTTGGAGACTGGAAACTTTAGTAATTAATTAATTGATCATAGAATTAGAGGCTAGTTTAAAATTCCAGTTTCCTGCTACATTTTACTAAATATAGGAAACTTTTGTAGACGACTTCACTGTAATTTTCCATTGCTTGTGGCTGGCCATACGTCCATGTAGTATACTTGCTGTGGCTTGTGATCTTAATTCACAGCAATCACATCTTCTTCCTCTTGATAGTCTTGGACAATTGCTCGATACCAGCCACTTTCCCAATTGGAGTCTTTTGCGTCAACATCAGTCCGGCATACACGAATTTTTGCTCCTACTCTTGTGGACCGTTCATGGAGATCTTCTTATGCAGCACTCCAGCTTGGATAAAGGTGGTCAGCTGGAGTTGGTGCGTGTTGTACTATTTTCAGTTGTTTCGATTTTTGTGGTGTCTTGTTTTTGTCGGTGAGACATTTCCTTCTAATATTCAAGTTGCTGTGGAACCTGTTAAATAATTTGGGTAGGTCTTCTAGTTTGTCAAGAAACACATCGACTATGCTCTGTCGAAATTGTCCACTTTTTTGGTATTTCTCGGTGGTTTGGGGAAGGCATTAGTGCTACGCTGCCGATGGAATGATGGTAGGTTTCGCAGAAAGTCACTCATCTCATCCACTATTAGCCCTTCTGCCATTGTCACCAGGTCTTCTATTCCTTCCATTTCTCGGTTAAATGCTACGTCAAATCTTCCATTCTGGATAGCTGCTACTCGCAGAACCATTTCGTCTTTTGACTCCAGGCAGTAGAATCCATGATGGTGTAGTATGTCAAGAAGTTCACTGACAGACAGTCTGGCCAATGCCCTTGTTCCAATAGGTACAGTATCGAGTTTACCATCACACAAGCTAGGTCTAGATAGCGTACACTGACCAGCATGTTTTGCTATTGCTTTTACCAGCTCACGTTTTGATCGACTGACATCTAATCCTTTGTCCTTGCACATTTTGATAAGATCTGCCTTGCTGTTCCTACGATACAGTGTATGTCTGGACCACGTTAGTCTCGCTCTATCTTTTTCTAGAGCAAGTGCTGTTTTTGTCTTCTACTTTCTGACAAAAAAGTTTGACTTCTGGTGTTGGAACCCATGCAAGGATTGCGATGTCTTCATTGAGGTCTGATGGAGGCTTCGGGAACACTTTGCAACAAAGCTCTAGTACTTTCGTTGGCAAAAATGTTCCCTCACAATTGTCCCAAGGTCCTGTTGGCAGCCTTTTTCGTTTTTCATAGGGCAAGCAATGCAGCTCACCTCCTGTCTCAAACCACCCGACATAATCAGGAACAGGTTGGCGTTCAATCGAGTCTTCTGTTTTGCCTTCCCAGTCTGAACCATCGTTATATACTGCGATTGTATATTTGTCTTTGTAAACAGTCAGGCAATGTCTTCTATTTGTATCACGTTTACGTTCGATCATACGACCACAGACAGCTTTGTAGTCATCACAGTAAGTACTAGCAAAGTCTTCATTCAATTCCCAAATTGCACAGAGGTGCTCTGATAGCTTGGTTCGTTTCATTCCATATGCCATTGAACCAACTTCTACCTTACGAGTGTCTGACAATGACAAGAAACGCTTTAACTGCACTTCATCATCAAACACGAAATCACCTTCTTTGATAGACTGAAATGCATGAAGCGGTTGTTTATTGTATAAAACACCGAAATTGAGACATCTTTCTATATCCTTCGCCATGACCAGCATGTTTTTCTTATGCTCCTGAGATCCTGTCTTAGCATGGCCATGGACTTGATGAGAATTAAATGGTCCATGCTTTGACAATGCTTCATTTTCAACAGCATGAACTCTTTCAACAAAATTTCGTTTAGAGTGGTATTCAGCGAATGATTTTTGAACCACCTTGTCCAAGTTGAACATACGACAAAATCTGACTAGGAGCATTTATACCAAATGCTTGCTGGGGCAACTGACGGGCCATTGTCGGTAATGAACACAAAGCAGCGTTTCAGTTTGCCTGTCTAGAACAGGTTGGCACATCAAAAAGAACAAATTATTCAGTGAACAAAGTGCTGTGTCTGGTTCAAAAAAGCTGAGGCTTAAGAGAGTTACAGCCTGTCCTGTTCTCTTAATATACAATGGAGTTCCGGTAGGACCTGCAATTGCTCTATAGTCATCATCAGGAACAAGGTGTTGTCTAGGCACAACAACAGTTTCAACAAACAGGTGCGTGTTCGGAGTGACAACATTTTCTCTTGACTGATTCCAATCACGGTCTGGATAGTCAGTCTTTCTCCAAGACTTTCCAGGTAGCTGAACAGGCCTCACATCTCCTAACACTACGGCTTTGCATCCTTTGAGTCTACCAAGTGTGTGTTTGGGTTTGCTGCAGCATTGTCTAGAGAATAGTTGACATTGGCTGATGTCCAGTGTATGTTCAGTGACACTTGATAAATTCCAATTCTAGGTATTGGCTGGAGAGATATGGCTGCATTGATGTCTTTACCTTCGTGATGTTGTTGTGCTTTGCATGGGTTTCAGATTTGAAGTTCATGGTGTAATTGTAGCATGTTGACAAGCTGATATTGAAGTACATCTTTAGGAGCACTGGCAAGTAAAGCTCTCTTGCTGCTTTCATTGTTGTAGCATTATCTGCGGCCCTGTAGAGTGTGCCCTCTGTCAATCTACGATGACTTTCCATGCCTCCTCCACTGAACTCAATTTTATCAGCATTCGCTTTTATAGACGACGCATGCGCACAATTAAGTATCGGTTCGATCGACACTCGAGCTTCCAAAACAGAAGAGAAAATATTTAGTAATATACACGTGCGTGAGACAATTTCCTGCGTTGCGAGCGTATACTGAGAGGTCGGATTCCGAGTGCTCGTATTAGACTTGCACTGTCATGTATAATTTCGCCTCCCTAACGCTATATCTCTAGCAGAACACTTATACAAGCAACACCTTCACTTTCTAGCGAACTATCTAAGGAAACAAACAAAGTCTACAAACTCTAAACTGAAAGCAAATTTAAAGCTAGGCAGCGATGCAACGGCAAACTTGAATATAGAAGTTAGAACGCAAGCGACAAACGGACGTTAGATGGATCAGTAGACTAGGATGGACATTGCTGGGAAGAAGACAATAGCGACAACATTGGCCACAACACCGTGACCGCTCCCTGTAAATATAAGCGCACATTACTTGTTTATCTCGATGTACAGATGATTTTTGTTGAGATAGACATACAGATAAACAGACCGTTGCTTTGCTTTGCCACGGAGATCTACACTGATGTACAAAATCGAACAAAGAGACAGACAGAGACAGAAGAAAACGGTACAGACAGACCGACATGCCCATCGACTGACAGACACACAGACAGACAGACAGAGACACATAAGTAGGAAAGCATTGCAGGAAGGA
Source organism: Corticium candelabrum (assembly GCF_963422355.1). Classification (NCBI taxonomy): domain Eukaryota; kingdom Metazoa; phylum Porifera; class Homoscleromorpha; order Homosclerophorida; family Plakinidae; genus Corticium; species Corticium candelabrum. The sequence goes on along the minus strand of NC_085093.1, from coordinate 3,795,282 downwards.
GGCAGGCAAACAGGTAGACGGACGGACGGACGGACAGACAGACAGACAGACAGATTGATATATTCGAACTCTTACTCTACCAATAACAATCGCTAACTTTACGTATGCATAACAATAACAGTCAATGAACTAAATGTTGAACGTCTTTATCATACAGAAAATCATCAAAATTGCACCTAAACAACTTCGACAACTTGAGTTGCAATCACACAAGAGTTGCAAGACTGTACAACTATAGACAGGTGCTTTCTCCATCTATCTCTAAAGTCTGTTTCGCTGCTTTGCATTTGCATATTTTGAAATTTTGGAGATCTTATCGAGATAGTCTTCAGCCATAGGGCCGCAAAACCAAAGTGTTCAAAAACCAGTGGAATACATGTTGTATGAGATCCTGCTATAGACTGCTGTTAACCATATTTTGTCATTTTGCGTTTTTCTTAGACAGACAGACAGACAGACAGACAGACAGACAGACAGACAGACAGACTGACAGACAGACTGACAGACAGACAGACAGACAGACAGACAGACGACAGACAGACAGAACGCTGCGGAGTTTATCAACTTCTGGTCCAAACGCTTTCTGTTCAGCTCCAGAAGTGTAACGCTAAAAAGCTATCTTCGCTGTCTGAATTAATTGATCAACACTACTAGTAGTTGGACAGTACATAATAGTACCCTGCATTGCGATTTGTATCATACATAAAAGTTCAAATATATGTGATTGACAGGCAGACAGCCAGATGAAAGCCTTAGCAAAGTATACCAGTTGTTTGCTAGATAAATAAATGACTGCTAGTGGTGGTCCTTTTGAGGACCAGACTCTCTTTTAGGTATATTTTCATGTAGTAAGAACTTTATTGTAATCATTGAACTTTATTCCTAGCTTGCTGCTGATAATTAGTGTAGTTATTTTTGCTCAAAATACAAAACAGACAGACAGACAGACAGACAGACAGACAGACACACTGGCAGGCAGGCATATATATATATATATATATATATATATATATATATATATATATATATATATATATATATATATATATATATACGGTATGGCTACGCACGAGAGAGGATGCTGATTATTTCAAAGGCTGCATGTAATTGCATTCCAAATAAATGTTGTAGCTGCGTCGCGTCTAGCGTACTCTAGGACAGAGAAAATCGCCGTTGCTATTACAATGTTGGCTTGTCAAATTCTAGGCATTAGTACGCGTACACTCTATATGCTGTCTGTTCTAAGTACGGTCTTGTGATGCAAATGTAGCTATTTGGAATATCAGCACCTAGTAAGTTGTCAACACGAGTGCCAGCTTACTAGCGACAGATCGTTTCGGAACGTTCTACGAAGAAAGCAATCGATGGAACGTTCTGTGCAAATGGAACGTTCTGTGCAAATGTAACCTTCAATACATTTACGCTTGCATGAAAGTTGCAAACCACTTAGCAACCACCGTAAACACTCCGCCCACTCGATGTCGTAGACACCGTGCCAACACGCGCATGCATGCAGGTGTGAGTGTGTATAGACCCGAGCCACTCTCTCCCCGCCTTCGTAATTCCCAGATTGTTAATTAATCCTCGGTTCTCGTGCGTCGTGAAGTAGGTCGTAATCCTCTAGCTAGTGCCACTTTGATTTACGAAAGTATTCTCTGTATTCTCTCTAGTCAGCATGAAAAAATATGACGTTTGAAAGTAAAGGAGCTCTTTTTAATTAACTAAGCTAGAGAAATGTAAATTGGATATGCAAATAATTATCCATATGGTTAAGGTGTGTCTAGAAGAACATCCGAAGCATGTCACTATATAATAGGCCGCCGGTCATGACTATTGTTCTGCTACAACTGCTTGTTCTTCTTGTTGCGTTTTCGTGCACAAGTGGCGATAGTTCACGACCAAAAGTTCTAGTTCTCGGAGGCGGTCTGGCTGGTCTTCGAGCGGGGCAAGTCTTGCAGCAAAATGGCGTTCGCGATTTTCTGATTCTCGAAGCGGACAACAAACTTGGAGGCAGGTTTCTCTCCTATTGCTTGCCAGACGTGCCTGCGTGCATGAGCGACATCCACGTGGAGCCCTCACTACCATCACCTCATCCAATTGGAGAGTTGTTCGACAAGTGCAATATTGCATTCGCACCGGAAGCTCTGTCAACCGTCAAAGCAGTGGATGACGCAGGAAACGATGTAAGCGCTGAAGTAATTTCAGTGTATCAACGCTTCATTAGCATATTTGGCAATTTACTCTCTGGATGGAAACCAAAAGAAGGTCAGCTCTAAGTACACAAATTGATTAATGTTAATTAATTACTACATTTGCTTTTGAAAGCAGGTCTCAAAGCATTGATTATATATATAAAATATAATATTATTTCTCTAAAAATATATATGTGTAACTACCAACGTTGAGACAGCTGACTGTTACAGACCAGTCTTAGGCTGTATGAACGAAATTGAAACCGGTCAGCCTAACATGCGTTAAATGGGTGTAACCTAGCGTGCGTTAACAAGAAGTTGACCAAACGTGGGTTACATCAAGAGATTCGATGGAGATTTCTCGAATAATTGTTAGATTTTAGTTCCCGGATGATGTATCAAAAGTCCACTAGAAAGCGCGCTCTATATACAAATATTTATCTAGTTGATGAAACCATTTACAATATAAGATTAAATATTGGCGGGAAATTTATTTTGGCGGATTGGCGGATTTTTCAACGACCGCCAATATAAAATCCGCCATTAATTTGGCCACCGGGATATGTTGACGTCACTAGGCACGTGGATCAGCTAATAGTGACGTGACGGTACCTAGGGAGCGCGAATGAGTCCACAAAACGGTAGGTAATCCCTGCTTGCTGTCTGTTGTGGCTTTGAATGAGACCGTGAAGCTATGGATGAAGCTGGACTGTCACGTTCACACGGGTCACGTTCTTTGCGCTGACACGTACAGCAGTTGTTCATCACTATGCAGTAGCTGGAGACCAGTAAGTTAGGGAAATGTGAGCCACGAACGCAGCTGTCAATCACAAACTCCTCCACTCATGTTAAGACATACGTCAGTTATCACTCATGTTAAGACATACATCAGTTATCAAACAACGATGTTCAACAGCCAAATAAAATCTGCCAATATGATTTTTCCATCAATTTTTTAGCAAACCGCCAAAATAAACTCCCGCCACGCCAATGTTTCCACCTTATACGGTGTCTTAGATGTGAGCTTCAAAATATCTTTACATATATTAAGGTGCAGTATACTCACTAATAACAATTTTATATATTACTTATTCAATTAAACATCTGTACTTCAAACCGGAAGTTGATTGCATTGTACTTCTGGCGAAAAACCAGACTGGGTGCATGCTACGGTCCGGCAATATATAATAATTTAGCGCCAGGAATGTCAAATCAATATTATTAAGTCATTTGTACACACAGCTGTCGAAAGGGATTAAGCGTAATAGAGCAACAAAACAAAGAATAACCAAGATAATTTAAAAACAGTGGAGATTTGAGAGAAAAATGTAGGGATGAAGTTCTCCACAGAAATACTAAAAATTGATAGTCTTGCGTGGCCAGACCTTGCCGCTGCGTCATACAGTACTCGCCATGTATGATGCGGGAGTACAGTCTGGCTACGCGAGACTAAGTTGTGAAACATTGATGGTAAAGATAAATATGATAACAAAAGAAACGTTTGCATAGTTTATAGTTAAACGACAGTACTACCTAAATTAACTCTACCGCATGGCAGTGGCGTAGGAATACCATCTATGCAGGTTGGGGCCCAACATGGATGCCATTATTGGAGCTCCTAAAAGTTTTAGTTTTTGCCACTTGTACCTTGTTTTCACGATGACCTATTTTATGTGACCATAGGCTGCTGATTGGGGGCAATGGCTCCCGTGACCTCCGTGGTTCCTACGCCTATGAATTAATGGTGAGCTTAGGAGGACGCTGTTTAGTACCTAGGATATATAAACCCTAACTTGATTTTCGGTTGGACACACGTCCTATCTGCATTAACAGCTCCTTTTTGAATCTATATACGGCGTTGCGCATGCCACTGTAAATTGGATATTCCTAATTAATTAATTACCCTGTTGTCTATTTCTAGATGATATGAACGTGCAAGGTGCTTTTAATCTCTATGGATGGCATCCTCGAACTCCCGTAGAATGGACAGTAGACGTTGCTTACACAGACGTGTGGTTTGCAGCTAAACCATCCGAGCTGTCTACGAGCATGTACCAAAATGGAATGTCTGCCGTCTTTGCACCCGACGGTTCACTCTATCTGTACAACGTTAGAAACAGCTTTAACGGGAATCAAGACCTCGTCGACTGTTTGACAAAGAGTTTCTTGAATCAATCGGACGAACGTGTAAAACTGAACACAAGAGTCACTCAAATACAATACAACGAGTCAGGTGTGGTGGTCACCACATCGGATGGAAAGAAGTATGAGGCAGACTATGCAGTCGTCACGTTCTCACTGGGTGTCTTGCAGCAAGAGACGGTGGAATTCATTCCGTCTCCAAATTATGCTAAGAGAAAGGCGATCAATAAGTTCCGTATGGGTTATTTCACTTATGTATACTCTCAATTTCCTAACAAAATCGATGGTTCGATTGCCAGATCGAATCAAGAACCTGTACAGTACTATCCTGTGTCATCGCATCGTCATCTTACTCACGGCTTTCTTGAAGTTTTTGAAACTATTGAAGAGACGATGAACCACTCGCAATCATACAATCTCTTTGTTAGCTCGATTGCTGGCGACGATGCTCTTCGAGTAGAAACACAAGAGATGAATAAGACAAAAGTAGAGTTTACAGAGACGTTTCGTCGCTTTTTTGGTAAATCTATTTCCAAGCCTAAAGTGTTTGTAACTCAAGCCAATACCAATCCTCTCTATTATGGCGCCATTCCAAGCTTTCCTAGTGGAGCTACGTACGAAGATTATGACAAGCTGAGAGAACCGATTGGCAGAGTTTTCTTTGCTGGAGACGCTTATTATATGACTGAAAGTTTCAATGGTGCCACGCGTGCTCTCTATAGTGGAAATGAAACAGCAATGGCGGTGATGGAATGCATGAATGGAGGCTCGTGTGCTATGAGAAAGTTTGCTGTAACATTACCGGAACAGCAATGTCCCACACCTGGAACAGGTAAGTCCTTGTTTCTGTCTGCTTGTCTACTGTCTGTCAGTCAGTCTGTCTGTCTGTCTGTCTGTTTGTCCGCGTCCGTCTGTCAGTCTGTCAGTCGGTCTGTCTGTTTGTCCGTGTCCGTCTGCCGGTCTCTCTGTCTATCTGTGTCTGTCTGTCTGTCTGTCTGACTTTCTGTCTGTCTGTCTATCTGTCTGTCTGTTTGTCTGTCGGTCTGTCTGTCTGACTGTCTGTCTGCCTGTCTGCCTGCCTGCCTGCCTGTCTGTCTGTCTGTTCCTGCCTGCCTGCCGGCCTGCCTGCCTGCCTGCCGGCCTGCCTGCCTGTTTGTCTGTCTGTCTGTCTGTCTGTCTGTCTGTCTGTCTGTCTGTCTGTCTGTCTGTCTGTCTGTCTGTCTGTCTGTCTGTTTGTCCGTGTCCGTCTGTCAGTCTCTCTGTTTGTCTGTCTGTCTGTCTGTCTGTCTGACTTTCTGTCTGTCTGTCTGTCTGTCTGTCTGTCTGTCTGTCTGTCTGTCTGTCTGTCTGTCTGTCTGTCAAGGCCAAGTCCATTAGTTAATCTAATATATGACTTTGTTGTTTGCAAGCACTGGTTTGCTTTACAAATTTCTACGTATGTACAAGGAGAGACTAAAGGAACTGTCTGCCTGTCTGTTTGTTTGTCCGTTTGTCTGTTTGGCCGTCCCTCCGTCCATCCGTCTGTTGTTTGTTTTCCTGCCTTCCTGCTTTCCTGCTTAGCTCGCCTCCCTGTTTGTGTTGGTGTGCACTTGTGCGCGTCTGTATGTCTGTCTGTCAGTCGGTGCATGGGTCCGTCGGTCTGCCTGTTCAGTTTTCTTCTGTCTCTGTCTGTCTCTTGGTTCATGTTTGTACATCACTCTAGATCTACGTCGCAAGCAAAGCAACCGCCCGTCTATCTGCATGTCTTTTTCATCCGTACATCGAGATAAACAAGTAATGTGCGCCTGTATTTACAGGGAGCGGTCGTGGCGTTGTGGTCAACGTTGTCACTACTGTCTTTTTCCTAGCAATGTCCATCTTGGTCCACTTATCGATCTAACGTACGTTAGTTAGCTAGCCACTTGCGTTATAACTTAATTCAAACTTGCCATTGCATCCCTGCCTAGCTAGCTTTCAATGAGCTTGTAGTTTGGAGTTTGCAGACTTTGTTTATTTCCTTATTTCGTTTGCTAGAAACTGAAGGTGTTGCTTGCGGGTGTTCAGCTAAAGATTTAGAAGGTAGCTTATCATACATGACAGTGCAAGTCTAGAGGGGAACTCTCACCAAATACTAAAACTTGCTGAAAGAAAGATACGAGGCCTAATATCTTCCTAGAGAAAGCTTACGGTCCAGCCAGCTACAGAAACAGAGAATGGGCCACGAGTTGTGCAGACCATTCCCCGTATGAGATAGTCTCTGTCCTCGTTTGAAAGTATATACTCTAGGTTTAACCGTACCAAGTGCTCCTAACGTACCCAGATTGCGTCGAGATATGACTATGAACTAATCTAAGAAGGGTTTTCTTGTGAGGTTTCACGGGTATTGACACAGTCGATACTTGCGTGATACGTTTGGGGTCCCAGTTTGTTTTAGTCAATAAATCACAACTTAACACCATATATCTTACAATCCTTACCTTGAAAAGTGTACGGGTATCGGTCTTCCTTGCCCTAGACTCGCAATCAGAGTTACTCATACTACTAGACACGCCCACACAGGTAATTTCAATGCTTTATTTCTCCGTTACGGAAAACGTCTGCAGTAAACGGTTGCAAAGGGTTGTGTCATGAAGTGACAGCTTTCATCTGAGAGATTGTTGATATTTTGAGAGTTCTCCTTTACTGGGTTTTCTAAAAATGAATAAATTCTTGCATCTGTCTATGCACGACTGCTTTTGTATGTATAAATAATTATTATCTAAAAAATGTTTATAAACTATGAGATTGTAAGAAACGGAAAACTAGACTTTTTAGGTTACTCTAGACAAGAACACGCAAGATATATCTCACGGCGTAAAACCAACAAACAGTCAATGGGGGGAAGTTTTGGGGCACATGCCCATAGCAGACCTTCACGTAGCTACGCCACTTAAAATCGTTGTATTTTTGGTTTGTTCGAAGCGATCTTCGTGTTATTCGAAAGAGTCTAGCACAGCAAGCCTTGTAAACCGGACCCAAGCACGAGCATAAAGATTCTGCCTATGATCACAGGGTCTTTAGAGACTTAAGCCAGTCTCTCCCCGCCTTCGTCATTCTCCGGATTGTCAATCCCCACTCCAGAGACTGGCTCGAGTCTAGGGTCTGTCCCTATAGCCGCGTCCCAGACTCACGTAAGCCTGGCAGTGTCCGGTTCCCGTATAACGGAAGGCTGCATTTTCATATGGGAACTGGACACTGCTAGGCTCACGTGAGTCTGGGGACATAGTCGCTATAGGTAAAGCGCTAGTGTAGACACGGTATGGATATGTCATAATTGTCACGAGAACGGATGTGGCCAATTATCTCAAATGCTGCAATTGCATTCCAATGTTCTATAGCTGCTTCGCGTCGTGTTCAAGGTCGTACCCAGCTTCAAAATTCAGAGAAAGCAGCCTCGGAATCCCAAACTTAGAAAGCGCATTGTTTTGGGCGCGCCATGAAGCCGGACTCAAGTCGATCATGTTCGTACTTTGAAAGCGATTCACGTAAACAACGTGCACTAAACTGTTGCAAGTGTTGTCCTGCAACTGGCAATTTGCGCTATTCTTCACATACCGTGATACGCACTCACATCTATTACTGAACGAACTTTTATTGTAAACCTGGGTTTTCTTACAGTGCCACGCTCCTAAAGTCAAAGAACCTGCTTCCTCTGCCTCATGCCTGGTTACTAAAGCCATGGTATTCCAAAACCAAACTGTTAGAATGCGAAAGGAGGTGCTAATGACGGTGCCGGACAGGTGTGTCAGGCACGTCTCTGGCAGACGTTATGAACCAGTTAGCTCTATAGGGTGTCCATCTACAAGTACATCCGGTGCCGATAGACAATAGGACACACATCATGACTATTGTTCTGCTACAGCTGCTTGTTCTGTTTGCTGCGTTTTCGTGCACAAGCGGCGATAGTTCACGACCAAAAGTTTTAATTCTCGGAGGCGGTCTGGCTGGTCTTCGAGTGGGGCAAGTCTTGCAGCAAAATGGCGTTCGCGACTTTCTCATTCTCGAAGCGGACAACAAACTTGGAGGCAGGTTTCTCTCCTATTGCTTGCCAGACGTGCCTGCATGCGTGAGCGACATCAACGTGGAGCCCTCACTACCGTCACCTCATCCAATTCGAGAGTTGTTCGACAAATGCAATATTGCCTACGCACCAGAAGCTCTGGCAACCCAAAAGGCAGTGGATGACTCAGGGAACGACGTAAGCGCTGAACTAAATTTAACGAGTCAACGCCTAGACAGAACATACTACGATTTGTTCCTTAACTGGAAACCAGAAGAAGGTCAGTTCTACAGGTTCATAGACATATCTTGTTATACAAATTAATTAATTAATTATTATACATTTGTTTTAAAAGCAGGTCTCAAAGTATTGATTACATCTAAAGTATATAGATAGCAAACTACTAATGCTGAGACGGCTGACAGGTATATATAGAGCGGAAGATGGTAAGACAGACATGGCATAATTATGGAGCCACCCCTATATCAGCTGAGGTATGGAAATCAAAAACTGCAGATTTATGAATATACCTGCTGCCCGCTGACTCTACATCAAATCATGCTATTTGGGTATATATATATATATATATATATATATATATATATATATATTGTTATGATTGGACGCATTGACAACCCATAGCAACAAAAGATTACAAAATGACCAGACTAACTACCGCCACCATACATTACCATGTCCAAACCATTCATGCTGTGACATCATAAGAGCAGACTCACAACATGCAAGCAAACTGAAAAGTCTAGTCTCTTCTGACATAAACAAAGTCATTTTTTATTTGGAAGCTTTCTGAAAACGATTTTCATTATTAACTTTCAAATTGATTGTCATGTAGGTCACACATGATCACCTCCAACCTCAGACATGTGGATGGCTCACCCAGAGCCATTACCTCACTATTGTGACTTGTTGTAATTTAATAAAAAGTGCAGCTGTAGTTGTAGATGCATGTACTTGCAGTGTCTGAGAAAGTCCAATAATTTTTAAATCTAAGTCACATGCTCAGGATGGCTCCCTAGTTATGACCATGTCTGTATATTCAGAATTGACTGCTTTCCATGCGTGCAGTTCCGGGTAATCGGTGGTTCTACAGTTTAAACGTCGTTGCTCGCGTGCCCGGCAACTTGCCGAGATGTGGCGTGCTCCGCCTCTACCGCTTTTACAATAGTGAATGGCTGTCGAGCTAGTTTGGTATACAGTAGTAACATATTTTGACTTGCTCTACTACCGTACGTTCCTCACATCCAAATGGACCTCGCGACAGAAATCTACCTGTGAAGCTCTGAAGTCTTGCTGCCCTTCCGAAAGATAGCCCCAGGAATGTCAAGCAAAGCGCATATAGACAGTCGCGTCTCGCTAGCGCGCGTTACGTATATGGCATACAGAAAAGCGCGGCAGTCCAATCAGCATATCGACAACTAAAAACCCGGATTTAAGCACAGTTTAGTATTACTACAAATTAGCAATGATAATAAACTTTTGTGTTATTAATAGTATGTTACTTTACGTTTATTTTAATAATAAAAATTATAATTAATAATAATAAAAGCAACATAAGCAGAGTAACAACTGTCAGAACCTAGATACAGAAAAAGACACTTTGTCGCCGTGGATACACGCTAAAGTTTAGGCGTAATAGAGCAACAAAACAAAATTAGACATAACAATAGAAGATAATTTAGAAACAGTAGTGGTTTGTGTGAAAATGTAGAACTATATACACGGAGATCATGGAAAAACAATACTTTTGCGTAGCCAGACCAGGAGTGTAGCGTGACCTATAGAAACGGGGGGAGGGGAGCTAGACTTCACGATGCTACGGAACACGCCCATTTTATGGACACGCCCACTTTTATGGGCTTCTAATTGACTGATACGGTAGAATTAGTGGCAGATCCAGACTGGAGAAATGGTGCAGTGTATGTATTATATACAGCTCTGGTCCTCACACGTATCTAGAGTCGACAATTTTATGACCACGCCTACAAATGATGGAGCTATAGACCGGTCTAGCCCATGCCACGCTACGCTCCTGGCCAGACGTTACATGTACCGTCGCGTCATACAAGACGAGGGAGTACAGTCTGGCTACTAGTACGCGAGACCGAGATCCTTAGTAACTTTCCTAGATGGTAAACGAAATACACTAAAGCTCGTGTAACGGTTGAGCATGTGTATAGTTTTCCGTTAATTAATTCTACCGCTTAGGTCAACGCTACTATCCAGAATATCTGCCCAAACTTTGATTTTCGGTTGTGGACTACACACCCTGTCTCCTCCTGGGACAGACGACCGGCTGGAAACTCGAGCCTATTCTATGCACGGCATTGAAATACATTGAGCCCATCGAGTGTTGCCCATGGCACTTTTGTTTGATTGTTGCTAATTATAATTACCATTTGTTTATTTCTAGATGACATGAACGTGCAAGGTGCTTATAGCCTCTATGGATGGCATCCTCGAACTACCGTAGAATTGGCACTAGACGTTTTCTACACAGACTTGCTCTTAGCAGCCAAACCATCCGAGCTGTCTATGCACGTATACCACAATATAATGTCTGCCTCCTTTGATTTATTCGACGGTTCAATCTACCTTTACAACGTTAGAAACAGTCTCAACGGGAATCAAGATCTCGTCGACTGTTTGACGAAGAGTTTCTTAGATGAAACGGACGTGCGTGTAAAACTGAACACAAGAGTGACTCAAATACAATACAGCGGGTCAGGCGTGGTGGTCACCACATCGGATGGAAAGAAGTATGAGGCAGACTATACCGTCGTCACGTTCTCATTGGGTGTCTTGCAGCAAGAGACGGTGAAATTCATTCCGTCTCCAAATTATGCTAAGAGAAAGGCGATCAATAAGTTCCGTATGGGTTATTACACTTTTGCATACTCTCAGTTTCCCAACAAAATCGATGGTTCGATTGCCAGATCGAATCAAGAACCTCTTCATTACATTAGTGTGTCATCGCATCGCCATGTCAACCACTTCTTTTATGAAGTTTTTGAAACTATTGAAGAGAAAATGAACCACTCGCAACCCTATAACCTCTTTCTTAGCTGGATTGCTGGCGACGACGCTTTGCGGGTGGAAACCCAAGAGATAAATAGGACAACAGAGGAATTGACGGAGATGTTTCAACGCTTTTTTGGTGATTCTACTCCCCAGCCTAAAGTGTTTGTCAGTCAAGCCAATACCAATCCTCTCTATTATGGGGCCATTCCGAGCTTTCCTAGTGGAGCGACGTACGAAGATTATGACAAGTTGAGAGAACCGCTTGAGAGAGTGTTCTTTGCTGGAGACGCTTATTATATGACTGAAAGTTTCAATGGTGCCACGCGTGCTCTCTACAGTGGAAATGAAACGGCAATAGCGTTGATTAAATGTATGAATGGAGGTTCATGTGCTATGAGAAAGTATGCTGCAACACAACCGCTGCAGTGTCCAACAAGTGCAACATCAGGTGCACGAATTATCCTTCTCAGTCTACTTTTTTCTGCCTTCTGCTTTACCTTTCACTTCCCTTTTTCTGTCTTTATCTTTATTATCGTTGTAATACGTATAATATTAGGCTTGAACACACGTATATACATGTCTGTTTACAGGGAGTGGTCACAGTCTGATCACTATTGTCCTATTCACAGTAACAACGGTCCTAGTGCGCACTTCTATGTGATGTTTCACTTTGTCAGCAATCTGCTTGGTAGAGACATGAAGAAAACAGCTGGTTTTGGTTTGAGTGTTGTTTGTTTCTCAGATTTGTCTAACTTACCAGTAGCGAAAGCGTTGTTTGCACGTATTTCAGTTGGAGTGAGCCATTAGGTTTAATGAGACTAACTACTATAGTGCGAATCTATACCGAAACAGTGCAAGTCTGAAATTTCTTGGACTTATATTACTATGAGTGCGTTATGCATAAATCAGTCTCGAGCAAATTAGTCACTCCCCAGGTGCAGCGGCAGAACCAGGCATCTTCCTGGAGGGCTCGCAGTTGGTTCATTAACTCAGAGTGTTGCATTGCCTGCAAGACTTACTCAGTACAGAATAACGTCAGCGGTATTTATTAAAGAATGTGCATTCTAGTGCTTCCTATTTAACTAATCTATTAACCTGATATACTCAAGAAGTTGTACGAAGACTAAGTAAATGGCAAATGGCAAATGGATAAGGAGCTGCCGTTAAACGGTAATGCCTCCCAGCTAGATGGCTGGGTTCCTGTGCACTAAGCAGGAGCTCTGGGCCGTGCTAAGCAATCTCCTGGAGCCTGGCCAGGTACTTGTAGGAGCACCGACTGCGACGCCAACTGTGGTGTGGGCACCCGAAGTCCCACCAGGACCCCAGTGGCTGATGGGCTTTGCCGCAGTCAGAGGCGTTTGCCACCCCAGTCAATGACCAGGTACTCATTTATACTGCTGAGTCGAGAGAGGCAATTGTGTGTAAGTTTCTTGCCCAAGGAAATTACGCCATAGCTCGCCATCACTGTGACTTGAACCTGTAATCTTGCAATTTCCCGGATGTTTCCGTTCTCCAAACGCACTCTCTAACCAATTGAGCCAACACACACACACACACACACACACACACACACACACACACACACACACACACACACACACACACACACACACACACACACACACACACACACACAGCATACACAGGCATACAAACATCGAGCAGGGTACAATCCTTTAATGCACAAATTAGATTTTTGAAGAAAAAAATTAGTACAAATATTATTTTTTGCCACTTTACAGGGTGTACTATAGTTCTTGCCTTCGTCATCCAACCGTGACCGTATACATGCATGTACCTATACGACAGTGGCACGACCCCTTCAGCGCTATATAGAAAGGGCAAGTTACCCCAGACGGACTCCACCTCACTAGCAGACTACCATCTGCAAATCTATTACGTCGCTTTCTAACCCTGCAATTTGCCTGACGGTTTGCACTTATTCGATTATAATTTAAATATTTTATAAGCACCCGTGGATCTTGAGGAGAGCCCAAATGGACCCAAGCCATCCCTTAATTTGCCATTTTTGCCAAACTGTCAAAGATTTCAAGCTGTAGCAATGTATGATGGACAAGGACCGTGTGCAAGAGCGCAAAAAACGATGACCGGACCTACGAGGCCGACGCTGTTACCACATTGCTCACAGAAATGCTCTAAACCAAAGAAGATAGCATGGAAGCATACGGAATATTGCAGATCCGGCAGCCCTGACAAGACCGTTTATGAGTCTAGATTTAATCTCAGGCAGTGAGTTCATTTCCACTAGCAAGACACCATGTCACCAGACCCGCCTGAGACAGAGAGCGCATGCCTTTGGACCAAAGGTCGAAACCCGAGAATGCGTAGTGGTGTACGATGCTGCATGCAGCAGACGGCTAAGGAACCTTGGTTCTGAGCGTTGACCTTTCGCCTTGAAATACCAAGAATTAGCTAGTTAGGGGGGTAACCCTAACAAAAAAACTTTGACGAGAACGCTCGCCAATTGCTAGCCGATCTAGCTGCGCGTTGATTACCACACTTGGAAGTTGCAAAATAACTGACACCATGCACCGTGACTCCTCCCACAAGTTGTAGACACCAAGACTCACTTGCAGGTGTGACCGTCACTTCCGGCTGCGATCACGTATTGGTAGTCTCGACCTCTCAGACTCGTGTAGCTCCGATTTAGCGAGTATGTTCCCTATACAGTCGGCATAAACAAGTTACATCACGTATGAAAGTAAAGAAGCACCACGCATTTAATTAAATGTAAATTACATATGCTAATATAATTATCTTTTTAATTAAGCACGTGTCTGCTACAACATCCGGCGCAGATGGACAATAGGGCATAGATGATGACTATTGTCCTACAGCTGCTTGTTCTACTCGTTGCTTTTCCGTACACAAGCGGCGATAGTTCACGACCAAAAGTTCTAATTCTCGGAGGAGGCCTGGCGGGTCTTCAAGCGGGGAACGTCTTGCAACAAAATGGCGTTCGGGATTTTCTCATTCTCGAAGCGGACGACAGACTCGGAGGCAGGTTTCTCTCTCCTTGCCCTCCGGAAGTCCCGGCGTGTGTGACGGAATTTCACATCGAGCCCTCGCTGCCGTCGCCTCATCCGCTTCAGCAACTGCTCGAGAGATGCAAGATCGCCAATGGTACGGGAGCAGAAGAGAACCTTGTAGCAGTAGACGATGAAGGGAACGACGTGACGAAAGAAATGAATGAAGCGTTTGGACGCTTAGAAATAACCTTCACTTCGCTGCTCGTGGAATGGACACCAGAGGAAGGTGAGTGTGAGTGCGAAATCACAACGTTTGAGACTGCTTGAGAGCTTTCTGCTCTGTAAATTCGTTAGACAGAGAGCTGCCTATCGGTCTAGCTAGTGTTAACAAAAACCTTCAGTTAGAGGTAAGGATCTACTAGTAGTGTATGATGTGCCTCAGTGTGTGTAACAAAAATGGTGTGTGTGTGTGTGTGTGTGTGTGTGTGTGTGTGTGCGTGCGTGCGTGCGTGTGCGTGTGTGTGCGTGCATGCGTGCGTGCGTGTGTGTGTGGCCCCTAATGGCATTAATTAGGAAAATACACCGCATATTTGGCGTGATAGAAATAGATATCAATGTACTATTGAATACGAATGAGGTTATTTAAAAACATTGTGCATGCTGTGCATAATATCCTTGCCTAGGGCTTCTCTGTCCCTAATTAGTTGATGTAACCGTACTAGGACACAACAATTACGAAAATTGCGCAGCTACGTCATAGAGTTGACGTGCAACTGCAAAGCCAAAAGCAGGTGGACGTGGACTTGTACTTATTTGGAAAACCGCTCAGTTATGCTAAATATAGTCCTAAAATTGATGATGTCATAGCCAAACAGCAACGTCAGTTAAAACTTTTTAAAGGAATTTAGTAAATACAAAAACCATCAACAACATGCATGCAAATAGGAAAAATATTGTTAGTTAATTTAAAAATTGTTATTAAAAGTTACAAATCGTGTTTTAAAAGTTAACAATCAAATATATGAAGAAGTGCACTACACGTGTACAGTGCAAACCTTCCACGTGCCATGACATACGGGACATCTATTTGGTCACGTGTTACGCAGTTGATCATCTAGTCGGTCGTACGTCACGTGACCGGCCTGCACTACTATACCTAGCCTTTCACACGTCGGTAAAAATTAAATTTTCTAGATGACATGGATTTGCAAGGCTCTTCTCGTTTATACGGATGGCACCCTCAAACTCCAGTAGAGCAAGCGTTGGATGTCTACTTCTCGGACCTCACGTTTAGCGCCAGATCATCCGAGATGTCGACTCACGTGGCCGTCACCAGTATCGGCGCCGCCATATCGCAAGCGGGCGAATACCTCAACTACTTCGTCAAGGACAGCCGCACGGGATTCCAGGACATCGTCGACTGTCTAAAAAATGGCTTTCTGACTCAATCGGACGAGCGTGTAAAATTGAACACAAACGTGACTCACATACAATACAGTGAGTCGGGGGTGACGGTCACTACAGCAGATGGAACGAAGTATACAGCAGACTACGCGGTCGTCACGTTTTCATTGGGTGTCTTGCAGCACGAGACTGTGCGTTTTGTTCCCTCGCTTTCCTACTCGAAGAGAAAGACTATCAATAAGTTCTCGTTTGGTTTCTATACCCTCGTCTACTCGCAATTTTCGACGAGAGTCGATGATCCGACGAGCAGAGTAGATGAGGCTCCCCCGTACTACATCAGCGTGACACGCCGTCGTAATGTCTACCACTTCTTCTACGACGCCTACGAAACTATAGAAAGGAAAGTGAATCACTCGCAACCAAATAGTCTCTTTATACACTGGCTTATTGGCAACGACGCTATTCGAGTGGAAACCCAAGAGATGAGTAAGACAAAAGCGGAAGTGACGCAGATTTTTCGAGGTTTTTTTGGCCGATCGACTCCGGAACCTGAAAACGTTTTTGTCAGCAAGGCTAACACTAATCCTCTCTATTATGGTTCCTCTCCGAGTTTTCCTAGTGGGGCGACGTACGAAGATTATGACAAGCTGAGGGAACCGCTTGGCAGAGTGTTCTTTGCTGGAGACGCTTATTATATGGCTGAAAGCTTGAATGGTGCCACGCGTGCTCTCTACAGTGGGACGGAAACGGCAATGGCAGTGATCGAATGTATGAATGGACGCTCGTGTGCTATGAAACAATACGGTTCTTCGCCAAAGTGTCCGTGAGGTTGATCACCAGATTTCTTCTGCACTAGTTTATATCTATCTGTCTTACTTTGCACGGTAGCTACTTATTCGTGGGACACTCGTTGCATAGTCTTGAAATGTTTGTTGAATTGTTAAATGCTGGTGTGTTTGTTTACAAAAGGTGCGTCATCTAGCTTGCTGTTCACTCCTGTCACTATATATCGTCTTCTGATTTATTAAACTACGTAAACTGTCACGAAATCATTGTATTGTGGGTTAATTGTTGTAGGTGAAAAAGACAAGCAACCGTTGTAACGATGCACCGATCGACAGAGTTTAGACATTGTTGTTGGACTGTTTGAATAAAATATAAACCAAATTTGTCTATAGGAAATTCGACGTCTTTGTGCAGCTAGGCAATGTTTCACAATAATATAGAATGACGGCATGAAGATCTTGAGCAAATAGTCAATGTTATTTTACGCTAACATGCAGTTTAATAAATCGATGCAGTCACAAGCGCAGGATCAGTTGCACACGCACGCACGCACACGAGCTTTCGCACAAATGCCATCATCGCAACATTTCCTAAATACAATAGACCAATTAAAGATCCCTATGATGTTACCAAACGACCTACAGGGGCGGACCCAAAGGCAACTTTGCCGGGGGTACAGATTTTATTATTCCCTGTCAATTAAGACAGCGTAGAAACCGTACATGCATGATATCGATAGCATCCACGACCACACATCGTCCTAGAGTGTGTCACACAGCTTTGTGTATATATGCTCGCGCGCGCGCGCGCGTGAGTGTGTGTGTGTGTGTGTGTGTGCGTGTGCGTGTGTGTGTGCGTGTGCGTGTGTGTGTGTACACTATTAATTGGTAGAAGTTAATTAAACTAGCTGGTTGTATAGGCTAGGCTGAAGCTGATGGGAAAAGAACAAATGAACATTTGCAGTGACAATTAACCTCCTTGGACGTACACTAGACTCATTAGTACTTGAACAAGCAGCTATAGGATACAACTAAAAGTGAAACGCAGACTAGTAAGACTAGATGGCTTGGTACTTAATCTACAATATCAGTACAACGCGACGTCGCCAGACCTAAATTTTTAAAGGGGTCCAAATTAACATTAGTATGTAGTATTAACATTAACAATAATAATTATTAATAATTTATTTTTATCACACCACATCTGGTGTAGTTCCTTTATAGGGGCAACATAAAACACACGCACATGTAGATAAATAACATAACTAGCACACAAAATCACTTAGCCTACAGAAAAAATATTACCATCTACCATATCCAATCCGTGTCCAGGATAACTACGTCTAACTATTAGCAATGCCAGTCCTCTTACAAGTTCATTTCTTGATTCTGTGGCCCGTTTAAGGAATTTAGTCTGTAGTACTTTCATCTTAAGAGATGCCTCAACAAATCCTGGAATTCTTTCCACTATAGAGTCTCTTTGTCTCATACCAAGCCCACGACGAATACCTTTTCGATACGCTGTGTTAACAGACGTCTATACTACACTTCGTTCAATATTCCACAAATGAATTTCATATGCAAGAACTGGAAATAGTTGACTTTCCATGATCGTCATCAGGGACGGATCTAGAGGGGATTCAGGGGGTTGTAACCCCCTCTTTTCCAATAGGCGTGGTTCAATAATTTTATATAATTTCATTAAAAAAAGAAAATTAGTAATGCTATAAATAACTGCTAACGGTGACCCCCTCTTTCAAAAATTCCTGGATCCGGCGCTGGTCATCCATACACTATCTTTTGAACAACTTCCACCAAGTCGGCTAATGACACCATTCACAGCAGCATAAAGTTTTCTTTTTCTACCTCCAATGTGCTCTGTACCATACAGTAATCATTCATGACAACGCCCAAATGTGTTATTTCCTCCTTGTTTTGGTAATCTATTGCCATTGAGAAAGACATCTAATTCACTAGAGTGTTTCCATCGTCTCTGCTTAGATGTAATCACGATTCTTTTTGACATGTGTATCGTATACGTGTTACTCTTGGTATACACCTTACTCTATTGTATACAGCACTACTCACGTTGTGTTCAGACACTCTACTCTACAGTCAGTGTTCAATATCAATAACTCTACTAATTATCATACATCCTTCTTTCTTTGAAAAAAACAAACAAAAAACAAGCGAACCATAGTGTATGTTACTTAGTTACATAATCCTTCAAATACTTAGGCGGTTTGGTTGTTCTTCCGCTCCTGGTGGTGGTAGGCTTCTGTTGTAATAGATTTGGTCACTGCATCTGATTGTTTTCATGTTGCTGGTGGATCAGCTGTGCTGGTGTTGTGATCTTCTGCTGTGGCTCGTAGTTGTCTTCTATTTCGTCGTAGATAAGTTCCACCTTCTGTTTCAACTTCATACGGTCTTATTCCCACTTGCTTAGTCACCATTGCTTTTTCCATGTCTTGTGTTGTCCATGTGGTTGTATTCTCACTATCTGTGTCGGCTTCAATTGTTGCAAATCCTTGCTCCCTTGGTTATAGTAATGTGCTTTTTTTGACTTTTGTCGTCTAATCGCTTTCGATTCATCATGAATTTCAGGTTTCAACAAACTAGTTGTGGTCGGTAATCTCGTTTTCGTTCGTCTTCCCATTAGTCTCTACACAGGGCTTGATTGTAAACTTTCAGTTGGAGTATTTCTATAATCTAATAGACATAACCACGGATCACTGCCTGTTGCAGCGGCTTTCTTCATCATTCTTTTTACTGTCTTGATCGACCCTTCCACCTTGCCATTGGATTGGGAATAGTATGGGCTTGTAACGGTATGTTGAAACGACAAATTCCTGGAAAACTCAGCGAATTCCTGAGACGAATATTGCGGTCCATTATCGCTGACAACTATGTCAGGGATGCCATACCGTGAGAATTGTCTCTTCAAACATTTGATGACTTCTTTTGAAGTGCCATTTTCCAGGCGATCGACTTCCACAAAAGAACTATAATAGTCCACAGTCATCGGGTGCTCATAATCTTCAAAATGAAAAATATCAGTCCCAACTTTTGCCCATGGTCTTAGGGGAAAAGTGTGACTAATCAAAGACTCTCTGGGCTGCTTTGCATCAAAGCTTCTGCAAGTAGAACATCTAGATACATACTCTCGTATCTCCGCATCCATGCCAGGCCAGTATATACACTCTTTGGCTCGTCTCAGACAGCCGTTCATGCCTATATGAGCATAATGACCACTATCTAACATCAGTGCTCTCAAGCTACGAGGAACAATGACTCTATCACCTATAAAGATGATACCATTCTGATATAACAACTCATCTCGAATATCATAGTATTGCCTGATTGACTGTGAAACATTGTTCTTGTGCTCTGGCCATCCATTCTGAATCATATTCTTCAACTGCATCAGTGTTTCATCTGTCTGTGTTCCTTGCTGTAACATCTCAATTCTAGTTCTGGTCATAGGTAGATACTCTGTTGCATCCTCATCGTCCAGATGTAGCACTTCTCCATCAAGGCATGCATCACTGCCTTCATCAGCTACATAGGCTCTCGATAAGGTATCTGCTAAGAACATGTGCTTGCTTTTTCTGTAGACTACCGTCACATCATAACGCTGCATGCGTAGAAACATTCGTTGCAATCTTTTGGGAACGGAGTGTAGCGGTTTCTTGTGCAAAGCTTCAAGAGGTTTATGATCTGTTTGTATTCTGACTTGCCGTCCAAATGTGTATTTGTCAAACCTCTCTAGACCAAATAGTATTGATAATAGTTCTTTTTCTATTTGCGCATATTGCTGCTCCGTAGAAGTTAAAGCTCGACTTGCATAAGCCACTGGTTGTCCTCCTTGCATTAATGCTACTCCAATTCCTAGTCTCGAGGAATCACACTGAAGAGTTGCTCTTTCCTTGTCATTAAAGTACTTGAGAACGGGAACCTGTGTGATTGCTTTCTTGATACTGTCCATCGCTTTGTCATGTTCATAAGTCCAAATCCACTCAACATCTTGTTTGGTCAGCTGTCTCAAAGGCTCTGACATAGTAGCCAGTTGTGGCAGAAATTTTGCCAAATACGTTACCATACCAAGCATGCGTCTAACTCCTGCAACATCAGTTGGTTTCGGCATCTGATGTATCGCTGTTATCTTCTTAGGATCTGGTTTAATTCCTTCATCAGTCAGTAGATGACCCATGTATGCTACTGGTCTTAATTTCAATCGAAACTTATCCTTGTTCAGACAAATCTGTTTCTTCTGACATCGCTTCAAAAACATCTCAAGTTTCTGCATAAGTAATGCCATTGCCTGCAATGAGTATGTCGTCTGCAATTGCAAACACTCCATCTAGATTTTCAATGGCCTCTTGTAACCGTTGTTGAAATATTTCTGATGCAACTGAAATGCCAAAAGGCATTCGTCGCCAACAGTATCTCCCAAAAGGTGTACCGAACGTGGTGAGTTTCTGCGACTTCCTATCAAGAGGAACATGCCAGTACCCATTCCTGACATATGCAACGCTGAAGACTTTCGCATTAGCCAATTGTGGTAAGATATCTTCCAACGTTGGGATTTGATAATGGCTCCTTTCAAAACTGCATTTAATGGCTTTGGATCCAAACATAATCGCAAACTGCCATTGAGTTTCTTGGCAATTACCAAACCCGATACCCATTCTTTTGGCTCATCAATTCTTCCAAGTACACCAAGCTTCTCAAGACGATCAAGTTCTGCTTTCAACTTTCCTTTACTGGGATGCGCCTCACTGGCATCTGGACTGGTTTCCTTGGTCGGTCAACATCTAGATGTAGATCATCTCCTAGAAGACCTACTGCCTTCTCAAATACTGCATGATACTTCTGCAGCATTGGTTGTGTGTGCTCTTTGCTCCTTGGCTTAACCTCTTTGTCAGTGGCTATCTTCTGAATCATCTCATGGTAAACAGTTAACAAACCCATCTGTTGCACAGTAGCTGAGCTCAAAATTGAATTTTACGCATCTTGTATCACAACAAATTCCACATCATACGTTTTCTCTACCTAGGATTTGTCACTTTCACTTTGCATTTGCCATATGGTTTAACTCTGCTACCATCATACAAAGTTATCATCTGTGCTGTGGGAATAATCTTAGTCTCTCTGGGAACCTCATTCCTTTTAAAGGGTAACTGACATGAAAAATCAAAAATTATTTTATTGCATTCTCGTTAGTTCTTAACGTTCGTATGCCCAAAAAATTAAAAGTTTAATTTTTGAAGCTATATTTGTGAAGATATTGAAGCGCAAAGTTGCTTCCGAATGTTTAGTAGGCGTACACTCACCGTGACATCACAAGAGAAACGGAAGTTTGTTAGAGCGCATGCTGGCAATAGTAAAGTCCTACGAGAAAGTAAACGTCTGGTTGTCTGCTGGCTGCAGCAATGCGCTCAGAAAGGAAGTGTGGCCTTGATTCGCTTCTCCAACAATGCCAAGATGTGAAAGTAATGGATAACGCGAGTGAAACAAGCGAGAAATCGGTGGGATGGGCAAACCACACGTTCAGACCCTTCTAGTGCGTATTCTCAGCCGGAATGTTTCGAAACGGAGGATTACGTTAGTAGGAGGCTTTAGGCTTTACCCCAAGGTAAAAGGAGACTGAAGCCTGAAGTAGCAAGCTGCGCTGGCGATTTAGACAAGACGAATCCATTGCAACGTGACAATGTGAGAAAGTCAACAAATATAGAAGAGGAGAAAAGGCTGAAAGAAAGAATAAGAAATGAAGGGTAAGTTCTGTAAAATTCTACGATCGATAGAGTTGCTTGTGACTGTTTTCTACCTACTGCTAGAGCGTGAAAGTAAGTTTGAACCGAAGAGATGAGCTTCTCTTAATGTTGATGTCGACAATGCTGAAGAATCTGATCAGTGTCCTGGTGTTAGTCCTAAACTCCAGAACGAAGCATTCGCAGGTATATGAGTGCACAGTTTTTTTCATTCCTTACTGTTGGTTGCAATGCCAATTATTGTTGTTGCTGTTATTGTTGTTGGTAGTGGCGGCGTGTTTCTGGTTGTTTAGAATTACTGTTTATGTACTTACAACGTCTTGGCAAAATGGCTCTTTTTATTTTCTGTTGTACTTCACACAGTAGCTTTGTTATTTAAAAAATTCTAGCACACATGCAATACAATATCAAGTTATTTATAAAAGTAATGTTGCTTTTACAGATTGTTGTTGGCTGCTTTGTATAAAATGGAAATTCCATGAGGTCACTATTTAAACGTCAGAAGGCACTATGAGACACTATAGAGTATCTCAAGTAAAAGAAAAGCCATCAATAATTATATGGTTAGGTTTTTTTCATGTGAAACATAATTGTCACTGGAACTACCAGTGAATGATGTTATTTTTGTTTGTAGGTTGTGAGAGTTGATTGAAACTTCTAAAGATTGTAATCAATTATCAACAATCCTCCCACCCATCCTTTCACAGCAGTTTCCAACATCCTCATAAATTAGAGTCGGTTTAATTAATTAAGAGAGATTTCATAATCTTGTTTGCTCTGACCATGGGTAATTGACTAATTCTCAAATATTCGTTTGTTTAAAATGAAAAAGGTGAGAAGAAGCCAGTTAGATCTGGATTTCTGATATCAATTCATGATTCAATTAATTAGTGAGTATGTATGACAGTACAACTCATGTTCTCTCCAACCCACTTCCAGCACACGGAGTCTTGTGAGTTGATGATTTCTACATGACTTACCCTTCATTTCTCACGCTTTCTTTCAGCCTTTCTCCCCTTCTGTATTTGTTTTCTTTCTCACATTGTCACGTTGCAATCCTCTCAATGGCTTCCTAGTACACAAATCACCAGCGCAGCTTAATACTTCAGGCTTCAGTCTCCTTTTACCTTGGGTAATAGCCCAAAGCCTCACAGTAAGTGACTCACTAACGTTATCCTCCGTTTCGAAACATTCCGGCTGAGAATACGCACTAGACGGATCTGAATGAGAGGTTGGCCCATCCCACCGATTTCTCGCCTGTTTCCTCGCGCTGCTCATTTCTTTGACGTCTTGGTATTACTGGAGAAGCGAATCAAAGCCATGCTTTCTTTCTGAGCACATTACTGCAGCCAGCAGGCAACCAGAGGTGTACTATCTCGTCAGACATTTTCTATTGCCAGCATGCGCTCTAGCCACTTCCGTTCCACTTGTGACGTCACGGCGGGAACGCTTACGCCTCGATATCTTCACGAATGTAGCTTCAAAAATTAAACTTTTAATTTTTGGGGCATAAGAACATTAAGAAGAAACGAAAAATGCAATAAAATAATTTTTGATTTTTTCATGTCAGTTACCCTTAAGCAGCTGGAATTTGACACCTTTTCCATTGATGTGCATGTTGGCATAGACCTGGCGCTGATAATTCCACCCATAGTTGTCTCTGCATTGCATCACCTGAACATCCTGTTGAGGTGGAGTCAGCGTAAGAGTCAGGCATTCATCATTGCTTTCATCTCTGTTGGTAGCTACATGTATTCGCTGTCGTGTGTCTCTCTGTCGCTTTGATCTGCACTTCCGAGCAAAATGATTCCTCTTGTGGCAATACGTGCATTCTTTGCCGTATGCAGGACACTTGCCTGCACCTCGTTCATGTTTCAAACCACAATATTGACACTCTGGTTTGGGTGTGTTCTGACTCTAACTCGTGAAAGTCCTCTGTGTTTGTTTACGTTCCTTGTCTGATGACTTCCTCGAGTTCTCAGGCTTTGTTCGCCGTTTACTCACGGAATGCACCGACTCTTCTCCTGTCATCACTTTCATCAGCTGTGTGGTGGCCTCGTAGGCTCTACATATGTCTAGGCATTCAGCTAGTGTCAAACTTTTCTTTGTAATAGTTGCTTCCGTAGCACATTCGGTTTCACTCCTTACACAATCTGATCTCTCAAACGTTCATCTGCATCTGTTCCAAACGAGCATGTGCGAGCAAGAGTTCTCAAAGCAGTAACATACTGATCAATCGTCTCGCTGCCATCTTGCTGCCTCTTCTGGAAATTGTAGCGCTCGTAGATCGTATTCGTTTCTCCTTTAGAATGTTCTTCCATTAATTAATTAAATAAGTCAAGAACCTTCTGAATGTTCTGCGCATCAGCTGGCGTCTCAAACGGGAGCGCATTGTATACTTCCAGAGCATCTGGGCCAACACACGTAATGAATGTGGCAACTCTGTACTCACCTGATTGGCTATTCAATCCTGAAACCAACTCATATGAGTCCCACACTTGCTTCCTCTGCCTTCACTGCACCGACACGTTGCCTGTCACTTTGGTAACGGAACGTTGCTTCGTAGTACCGGCCTAATGGCTGTGAGCTTGCGCTGCCATTTCCGCAGGTGGCACCTCAAGCTAGGCTCGTATCTAGCCGGTCATCTCCGTCGCGGGGGGAGTGACCGGCTGGACTCTCGAGCCTACCTCAAGCTCGTTCTCTTCATGTTCAGACATGGCTCACTCATGACACCATGTATCGTATACGTGTTACTCTCTTGGTATACACCTTACTCTATTGTCTAGAGCACTACTCACGTTATGTTCACACACTCTACTCTACAGTCAGTGTTCAATATTAATAACTCTACTAATTACCATACAACATGAATGTGTGTGTGTGTGTGTGTGTGTGTGTGTGTGTGTGTGTGTGTGTGTGTGTGTGTGTCAGTCGGAAATCTTTATAAGATGGTTAGGACAATTAAACTCTGAATTGAAATTGATTATATATATATATATGGATATCGACTCATGGAATAGTGACAAATATTT
This sequence comes from Corticium candelabrum, assembly GCF_963422355.1. Taxonomy (NCBI): domain Eukaryota; kingdom Metazoa; phylum Porifera; class Homoscleromorpha; order Homosclerophorida; family Plakinidae; genus Corticium; species Corticium candelabrum. Next base: position 3,769,909 of record NC_085093.1, on the reverse strand, counting down.
ACCACTAAAATGCAATGTCGATTCTTTTCAAAGTACTACTCCAGTACAAGTAAAACTAGTAACTACGAATACTTTCATCACTTCCGTTTCGTTTAATACTAGCACAAGCTTGACTAGTCATGACTCTATCCTGCTTCTGGTTAAATGCATGGCTTCACAAGGACTTGGCTTAGCCTAGAATCAGCCAGATTAGGTTTACAGTGTAACCAGTAGCAAACGCCTCAACTCATTTGTCAACAAGACCTTTCCTTAAAAAGACAGTGGTGGACCAACTGTCTAAAAACAGATCATTTGAAATTATTCAGAATAACAATTCTATTTTAATTTTACCACAATTTCTCTAACTAGTTGTTTTCCTTACTCACAATGAGTTTGCACATGCTTATAATTAATAGTCAATGCTAAAGCTAAAATAATAACCAAATAATAAATAACAGTCCTGCCTTCGAATTGACTTAAAATACTGTATTTCCTCAAATTAATTAAATGACCTGTTGTTCTAATGTTACAATATAGTAGTGTCTTAGAGTAGCATTGTATTAGAGCATGTTAGCATTTCAGTATGCCTTCAATTTGAAGAATTACAGTATGCTGGGTCAATTTGGAAAAATGGAAAAAACAATAATTATTGATTTAGTAAATTCCAAATACATAGAAATCAACTGAGTAATGCAAACTACATTTAAACTTTTCAACAGGTGACAGTATTTGCAAACACCATTTCCTCTCTTTCTTACACACACGCACACACACACACACACACACACACACACACACACACACACACACACACACACACACTCATTTACCATTTGCTCAACTAAATCTTTAGCATCTCTCAAATCCATCACATATACATGCATTTACACGTGTACCGAGCGCAAATTAAATCCAACACTTCTCTAGACACCTCATTTCGGCGATTTATCTAATTACAAGACCTTGGTGTTACGGGCAACACCACCTATTGCCGCCCTAATTAGATAATGAATTAACTAAATTAGCAGGCGCTATCAATTACCGCAAGGAGCCATTCACGTGGTCCTGGATGTAAATCAATTTTCAATTTTCAATTGCAAACGAAAATGGTTCTTGACAATAAGAATTCAATATTCAATTCCTGTTTTTCCATTCTATTTAAGAAATTAATTTAGCAGTTATTGCAGACCATTTTAGTAGAATCCAATTTCCAAAACCAAAATTGAAATTGAATAGACGTTTCATACACTGAATAGAACAGTGGTGGTTCCACTTAACTTTTATTTTTTGACATGAATACCACTTGGCAAAAAATTTAACCAAATATACAGGATTTAGCAGTTATTGCAGATCATTTTATTAGAATCCAATTTCCAAAACAAAAATTGAAATTGGATGGACGTTTCGTACACTGAATGAGTACCTCTATCCAGTAACTCGTTAATTAAACAGACAATAAAAGGAAACATTATCATAATATGCTTTTGATAAATCAAGAGCACACACATATACTTCTTTGTTACCATTTGATAGGTAGTAGTCTACAATCTCCTTCGAAATGAAGGAACAATCTGAACATCCATGACCCTTTTTGAAACCAAACTGTTGTTGACTAGACATCAGCATACCATGCAACTTGTCACGTCTTATTAGATAGTTTCAGTGCTTTTGATATTGTTGACGAAACAGCTATCCCTCTGTAATTGTCCGGATCACTGGCATCACCATGTTTATCTTTACATGGGCGTATCTAGGATCTGAATGAAGGGGATGTGCGACTGTGTGAAATCGATTGTGGGCGTGGTCGGAAAGTTGTTTAATTAAGAAGGGGAGCCAAGCTGCATCTTATGCAGGAATAAACGACACGCGCGCGCGCGCACATGTAATGTGTGTGTGCACGTACAGTATGTGTACCGTAAGTATATTGATTGGAGTGATTGGAGCCTCGTGATACTGAACAATGTGCGCAAAATGGTACTAATTATATAAAGTACATCGGGGATTGACGTTGATTGTGTTCAGTCAACAACCAGAGGTAACTCCTATCTTTACCGCATACACTAATTTAAGTTGTCCTTTTGCGCTATGTATACCTACTGCATACATACTATGATACTGCGCTAGAGACATAGGGTGGCGCGCGCTCCTTGCGCCCATGCCTGGATCCGCCTCTGCTTTAATGACTGAAACAACATAAGACTCCAAAATTGAGTTGGGACTACAGTACAGAATAATAATAATAGTAGTAATAATAATAATAATATGGCAAGAAACATGCTGAGAAGTTGGCGAAGTACAGCGACTTGCGAGTGGAGATAAGCCGCATGTGGCATTGTCGAACACTGGTGGTTCCGGTGGTCTTGGGAGCTTTGAGCACAGTGCACGCAGGTATTGCACGGTGACTGGACATTATTCCAGGTCATCACAACCTGCAGCACTTACAGAAAACAGTGCTTCTGGGATCTACTCGGATCCTTCGTAAAGTCATGTCTTCTTTCTAGACAGCCGTGATGGTCTAAGTACTTCTGAAGCAGGGCTTGCTTCCGGTACTTGTAATAGACTTTACAAACCAGACTGATCTGGTTGAGCACGACAATAACTGACCAGAGTTTTTCTGCCATGGATGATCTGAAGCTGTATGGCAGAAACTCTGGTCAGTTGGACGGGTTGTTGCACACGGTTCGTACCTTCTCTGATGACATCCAGATGAAGTTTGGTCTGGACAAATGTGCTGTTGCACACTTTGTCAACGGCAGGCTATCTGGACACAACTCTGAAGTGACGGTAGGAAAAACGGACACCATCAACTGTCTGGAACCATGTCAAGTCTACAAGTACTTGGGTGTAGATGAGAGTAACGGTATTCAGCACAGCATGATGCGGGAGAGACTCCGTCGTGAGTACTTGTGCAGAGTGAAGGTGGTTCTCCGGACTGAGTTGTATGGTCGGAACAAGACTCTAGCCATCAATGGGTTTGCACTACCGGTTCTCACTACCGGTTCTCACTTACGGTTTTGGCGTCATTCATTGGGGGTGCACGGATCTGCAGCAGCTTGATCGACGGACCAGAAAGCTCCTCTCTATGCACGGTGTCCACCATCCTGCTGCAGACGTTGACCGACTGTACTCTCCTTACAGTGATGGGGGTAGGAAGTTACAACAGATTGAGTCGACATATCAATCTTGTATTGTGAGGCTGAACTGTTACCTTGCTGACAGTTCTGATTCTTTCATACAGATGATACGGGAGTGTGACTCTGGAAAATCCTCACACTCGATCAAGCACATGGCTTGTCGGTTTACTGCACAGCTGAGGAGGAGTCTTGCTTCGGACAACAAGTCGCAGAGCTTACACAGAAATGCATCCATCTCGGTTGAAGGTGGCTTCGAGCAAGCACCTGAAAAAAACAGATGCGAGACATTGCCGTATGTGTTACAGTTCTCTTCGTGTGCGGTCCTGGAGCGGGAAGCCTATGCACGGGCAGTAACGTCGTCTCACTGAGCAACCGCCTGTAGACATGAAAGAGACCTACGGATGGCTAAAGACAGCGAATCTTGCTGCTGCAACTGAGGGACTGGTTGTTGCTGCTCAAGACCAAACTCTTCGGACTCGGTACTATGAGCGCAAGATTCTACATCGTGATGTCAGTCCTACTTGCCGCATGTGCAGTGTAGACCTGGAAACAGTCGACCACATTGTGGCAGGCTGTAGTGCTTTGGCACCGACGGACTACACTGATCGACACAATCAGGTGACATCCATCATTCACTGGGATGTTTGTCGCCATTTTGGAGTTCCAGTGGAGAGCAGATGGTACCGGCATCATCCTGATAGGCTTGTGGAGACGGATGACATTACTATGATGTGGGATACCACCATCCCCACTGCCAGGAAGATCAAAGCCAATCGTCCAGACATCTGTCTCAGAAATAGGAAGACAAACACTTGTCTTCTTATTGATATCAGCTGTCCTGCTGATGGCAACATTGGCAAGAAACATGCTGAGAAGTTGGCGAGGTACAGCGACTTGCGAGTGGAGATAAGTCGCATGTGGCATTGTCGAACACTGGTGGTTCCGGTGGTCTTGGGAGCTTTGGGCACAGTGCACGCAGGTATTGCACGGTGGCTGGACATTATTCCAGGTCATCACAACCTGCAGCACTTACAGAAAACAGTGCTTCTGGATCCTTCGTAAAGTCATGTCTTCTTTCTAGACAGCCGTGATGGTCTAAGTACTTCTGAAGCAGGGCTTGCTTCCGGTAATTGTAATAGACTTTACAAAACAGACTGATCTGGTTGAGCACGACACACATAATAGTCACCGCCGTGGCTTAGTGGTTAGCGACAATGGCTACCACTCCATGGTATGGGGGTTCAAACCCCAGTGACGACAGTAAATTGTGAAACTTGTCTGTCTTTCTTTCTCATGTTTCTCTAGCTTTATCCATGAGACTATGACTCGTTTCAGTCGTTGGGGAGTTTCTGTGGTCTGGCGAACGGTCCGTTGACGATGACGTCCAGTGCTTTCCTAGTGGTCGTTGATATCCACTAGGCGTGCTGTATCGAGTACGCGGTCACCGTAATGCCTGCAATCTATATCGAATTGACTAGTCATTGATCGCCGTATGGACTACACGGAAACATGTACCCCACTGGGCTCACCTGCCGGGTTGGTGGGCGCCCAGATGGGGGTAAAGACCCCACTTGCCCATTATGGAGGGGCATAACGACACATAATAATCGACGGACCAGAAAGCTCCTCTCTATGCACGGTGTCCACCATCCTGCTGCAGACGTTGACCGACTGTACGCTTCTTGCAGTGAGGGGGTAGGGGGTTACAACAGATTGAGTCGACATATCAATCTTGTATTGTGAGGCTGAACTGTTACCTTGCTGACAGTTCTGATCCTTTCATGCAGATGATACGGGAGTGTGACTCTGGAAAATCCTCACACTCGATCAAGCGCATGGCTTGTCGCTTTACTGCATAGCTGCAGAGGAGTCTTGCTTCGGACGACAAGTCGCAGAGCTTACACAGGAATGCATCCATCTCGGTTGAAGGTGGCTTCGAGCAAGTGCTTGAAACAGATGCGAGACATTACCGTACGTGTTGTAGTTCTCTTCGTGTGCGGTCCTGGAGCGGGAAGCCTATGCACGGGCAGTATCGCCGTCTCACTGAGCAACTGCCTGTGGACATGAAAGAGACCTACGGATGGCTAAAGGCAGCGAATCTTGCTGCTGCAACTGAGGGACTGGTTGTTGCTGCTTAAGACCAAGCTCTTCGGACTCGGTACTATGAGCGCAAGATTCTACATCGTGATGTCAGTCCTACTTGCCGCATGTGCAGTGTAGGCCTGGAAACAGTCGACCACATTGTGGCAGGCTGTAGTGCTTTGGCACCAACGGACTACACTGATCGACACAATCAGGTGGCATCCATCATTCACTGGGATGTTTTTCGCCATTTTGGGGTTCCAGTGGAGAGCAGATGGTACCGGCATCATCCTGATAGGCTTGTGGAGACGGATGACATTACTATGATGTGGGATACCACCATCACACTGCAAGGAAGATCAAAGCCAATCGTCCAGACATATGTCTCAGAAATGAGAAGACAAACACTTGTATTCTTATTGATATCAGCTGTTCTGCTGAGGGCAATATTGGCAAGAAACATGCTGAGAAGTTGGCGAAGTGCAGCGACTTGCGAGTGGAGATAAGTCGCATGTGGCATTGTCGAACACTGGTGGTTCCGGTGGTCTTGGGAGCTTTGGGCACAGTGCACGCAGGTATTGCACGGTGGCTGAACATTATTCCAGGTCATCACAACCTGCAGCACTTATAGAAAACAGTGCTTCTGAGATCTACTCGGATCCTTCGTAAAGTCATGTCTTCTTTCTAGACAGCCGTGATGGTCTAAGTACTTCTGAAGCAGGATTTGCTTCCGGTACTTGTAATAGACTTTACAAAACAGACTGATCTGGTTGAGCACGACACATAATCTATATTGAATTGGCTAGTCATTGATCGCCGTGTCGACTACACGAAAACACGTACCCTGCTGGGCTCACCTGCCGGGTTGATGAGCGCCCAGATGAGGGTAAAGACCCCACTTGCCCATCATGGAGGGGCATAGCGACACATAATAATATAGTCACCGCCGTGGCTTAGTGGTTAGCGACAATGGCTACCACTCCATGGTTTAGGGGTTCAAACCCCCGTGACGAAAGTAAATTATGAAACTTGTCTGTCTTCCTTTCTCATGTTTCTTTAGCTTTATCCATGAGACTATGGCTCGTTTCAGTCGTTGGGGAGTTTCTGTGGTCTGGCGAACGGTCCATTGACGATGACGTTCAGTGCTTTCCTGGTGGTCATTGATATCCACTAGGCGTGTTGTACAGAAGTTTGCGGTCACCGTAATGCCTGCAATCTATATCGAATTGGCTAGTCATTGATCGCCGTGTGGACTACACAGAAACATGTACCCTGCTGGGCTCACCTACCGGGTTAGCGACACATAATAATAGATTGATGGATGATGGACGTATAGCTGTATCGCTCGTCTCAGAGCTAGCTGAGGAGCGCGTTCCTTGTCGGTAAACCAGGACAGAGCTCGAAAAGCTGGCTTATGGAATCACTGAAACTGTTCGAAAGACTAGGAATAGTTCTGGACGTAGGGCGACTGGTCGAACCATCTCTCGTGCTGCGTCTCAGGCGCGGATCCAGGATTTTTGAAAAGAGGGGGTTGCAAATTTTGATAGACCACGCCTACTTTATTCAACGCATTTGTATTGTTAGAGGTGCAAATGGCTCAGGCTTCTCACAGCTTAGCTAAAGTAAATGGCAACAACTATGACAACATATCTCTAGCAATGTGTCATGTTATAAACTCCCTAAATCATCAAAACTGTTTAACAGAATCTAACTGCATCATGCATAGACTACTGCTAAATAATGTTAAGTAAACTACGGTGCAGTCATGTCTCTTTCAAACAGAGACTGCATGAACAATCTCCGCGTGGGTGATTGTGTACTAACTTTGTCAACGGGTACCCGGTCCTTTTAGTAATGCATAGCGATAACTGATAGGTGTGCAAGACGCTCCTCTGCCATGGTAGACCTTGCATAAGTCTTCAGTCTCCTCAGTAGAAAAAATGACCTCACTGCTTCTGCACTTGTGATAGGCAGTGTACATGCTATCAATAGCAGACGATGAACATTCAGGTGCAACCGAGAGTCACAGGCTCCCAAGGCCAGGAGAAGGTTATTGTTGGGTATAGCCTTCTTGCACTCTTGATCTCTTTGTCTTGCTTCTTGCATTTCCTTATATTTGTTTTGCCATACTGACTGCAACCTTCTCACTTCACCTCATAGAGACTTTGGGAATGGAAGATAGGCTTGCCAGTGCAACATTCCATCTACGCTTTCCATTGGGTCAACAACGTCAGAACGAACCAGAAGGGTAAGTACAAGACACAACAATGTTTTACATTATTTTGCTCACCATCAGATCGTTCGCGGATCTGAAGAAGCATTAAGTCTAGGAGGGGTATCGCAACGGATCGTTTGTAGTGCTCAATTGGACTCTGAATATTAGTAGATGCATTGCTACGGTTTCGCTGTAAGTTCGTTTTTCTTGGAACAGATTCAACGGATTCAATTCTGTCTGCGAGTCGCAGAATGTCTTGATACAAGAAATCAAAGAGATTGTCTATATCCTGCCTTGTTACCTCAATTCTTTCAGTTACGTACTGAGTAAACCATTCCGTACGCAACAAAGATATCCTGGTCACGAGTCTGGAGTTTCGCTGCCAGATGTCTCACTTCGTCAAGAATCTGCTTAGTTCTTAATAATTAAGTACTGGAAATGAGCACAATGCGACTTCAAGACCTTGTGCTATAGCTCCGAGGCTAACAAAAGGGGGTTTCAACCCCTACAACCCCTACCCTAGATCAGCCACTGCCGTCTGATTTGAATTTGGCTTCAAATACCGCCGACGAGACTACTGTGATGCCCACCGTTCCAAGCGAATCTTGTGTTTCGGCTAACAGGAGCGGCAATGCAACCAGACGACGAAAATGGAAGCGAAAAATGAATAGGGAAGCGATGTTTTGTAATTTCCACGTGCTGTTGTCATGCAAGTTCTCTGCTTTCTGAAAACCCATGCATCAGCTGTAGTGTGAGCGAAATCCTTCTCTGATTGACGTCTCTGAGCAACGTTTGGCAGACCAGAAGCGATATCTCTTAACTTCTGGAAGTCTGACTGAATCAGAGTTGGAGGAGATTCAACGCTAGGCCGCACAGGATGGAAAAGCCAGTCTCAGGATTGTTATCTGTTACAACTGATGTTTGTCCTGGTGTGCAGATGTCGGCGTTGGATGTGGTTTCTGCTCTATCAGCTGATAGTTCAGTGGTCACGTCTTTGCTTGACAATGTGTCATCTTGCATGGCTTCAGTCAGGATGGCGCCTGCTGCACGTGGTGAGAAACCTGTCGTGTCAATGATGCAAGAGGATCATGAGTCTGCTAATCACTTGGAAGATGGCTCCCTTGTTCAGTCAGTCACTGTTCTCTCTAAGGACTGCTCATCTGCAAGAGATAGTGGCGATATCCTATCCGTAGATTACACTTTGGAATCAGTTTACAGGCCCAACAGAAGCAACTTGAAAGTGAAGCGGCCTAGCGCGCGTTAGAAGGTGTGGCTTAGCGTACGTTAGGGGTGGATTGGCACACATACGTGAGTAGTGAGCATGTGCACAGTGTGCTGTCATGGAGGTCGGGGAATATAGTCCAGGTAACGAAAGAGAAGTCGTAAGAGACTTTAAAACAGTCACCAAATTAGTAAAGCCGCAATTCGGTAGATGACCAAATATATTATTTTATTTAATCAACTCTACCTTTAGACCGGAAGTATGCGGCAACCGTTCACTGACTGAAATCGAGTTTTTAGAAAGCGGGGCGGCCATAGCCGCTGCTGCCGCTGCGGCTCCGTTGTTCCTGGTTCAGTGCACTGCTATCAGGGCATTACCATCCGCTTGTGTCTGTCTGTGAGCTCTGATCTGATGACTACACATCCTAGTATAGCTTCTCAGCTAGAAAAGATGGAAGCTCCTACATCTCAACTCAGTCCAGACTGCTTTCAAACGGAGGATGGTCTTTCGCTTGATATGCTGCTGTGGACCCTGTACTTCGTTGAGATTTTCTTGAGGAGTTGCAGAAAGTCAGGCAAATTTCTATCTGTGAGAGACTACGCCTTCCGAGGATCTTTGTGAACAGTGGAATCCTGAAACTTATTGGTGATCTTAACACGATCATCAGTTGGTTGAAGGATGAACCAGATATGAGTGAAATCAGTTACCTGGTATACTCTGCTGCTTCACTAGTGTCCAAAAGGCGGGGCTGAACGACGACGAAGTTAACCAATTCTCAAACACCGACATGGAGACGAAGGCTGGATATAGAGATTATCACACTTTGACGTGCGATCTCACTGTTGCTGGAGGTTAGAAAGAGTTCATGGGGAATTCGTATGCTACATGAACTTCAACTTCTCCGGCATCAGTCGGGCATTTTCTGTTTGGAGAGTTGTGAGGTCTCCATCAATCGATTGAAAATGAAACTTAAGTCCAAGGTCGAGCGGACCAGGAGGCTGGAGAAGAATCGCAAGAGACTTCGCCAGAATGGTTTGTTTCAACAAGATGCTGGACGGTTTTACAGAGAGTTGGGTAAGCAGACTATCCATGTCACTTCCCCGCCATCCGAGTCTGAGATCGAGCAGTATTGGGGTGGTATCCTAGAAACTGAGGTACATCACAATGAGTCTGCCTTCTGGCTGAGACGTCAAACCGATGGCGAGACGCACCGGAAAGATGAGCAGCGGTGGTTACCTATCTCAGACAATGAGGTCACATCGTGTCTCAAAAGAATGGGGAACTGGAAGTCTCCTGGTCCAGACAAGGTTTATGGTTTCTGGGTCAAGCGTATCACGTGTCTTCACATTGATCTGACTCGTAACTACAACCTGCTGGTTCAGAATCCAGACTCTGTACCCGACTTATTCTCTCAAGGAACAACCACTCTGATTCCTAAGAATAACAAGACTGACCAGGCCAAAAATTAGCGGCCTATCACGTGTCTGTCTGTCTTTTATAAGACCCTCACCTCAGTCATCAGGCAGAGGATTGCAGGGCATTTGGTTCAGAGAAACCTCATGGCTCCTGAGCAGAAGAGTTGCCGACAGGGATCTTTTGGTGCAAAGGATCAGCTGTTGATCAACAAGCTGCTTACCGAAGACTGTAGGACCAGGCACAAGAGCTTGAGCATGGCTTGGGTGGACCACCAGAAAGCCTATAACAGCGTGCCACACAGTTAGTTGCTCCAATGCCTTCAGATGCATAAGATCAGTCCAGTCTTGTGCAGGTTCCTGTCACGTGTGATGAAGAGTTAGAGGACATCGATGGTGCTTTCTTGCGGGAACAGTACGATCAAGGCAAGGCTTATGCAGATCAGAAGGGGTGTTTTCCAAGGTGACTCACTTTCTCCACTTCTCTTCTGTATAGATCTCAATCCTCTGAGTAAGAAGCCGAACAGAACCGGTTACGGCTACCGGATGACCACTGGGCATGGTAAGACTGGCAGACGTCAGCTCATCTGTCATCTACTTTACATGGATGATCTGAAGCTGTATGGCAGAAACTCTGATCAGTTGGATGGGTTGTTGCACACGGTTCGTACCTTCTCTGATGACATCCAGATGAAGTTTGGTCTGGACAAATGTGCTGTTGCACACTTTGTCAACGGCAGGCTATCTGGACACAACTCTGGAGTGACGGTAGGAAAACGGACACCATCAACTGTCTGGAACCATGTCAAGTCTACAAGTACTTGGGTGTAGATGAGAGTAACGGTATTCATCACAGCGTGATGCGGGAGAGACTCCGTCGTGAGTACTTGCACAGATTGAAGGTGGTTCTCTGGACCGAGTTGTATGGTAGGAACAAGATTCTGGCCATCAGTGGGTTTGCACAACCGGTTCTCACTTACGGTTTTGGCGTCATTTATTGGGGGTGCACGGACCTGCAGCAGCTCGATCGACAGACCAGAAAGCTCCTCTCTATGCACGGTGTCCACCATTCTGCTGCAGACGTTGACCGACTGTACGCTTCTTGCAGTGATGGGAGTAGGGGGTTACAACAGATTGAGTCAACATATCAATCTTGTATAGTGAGGCTGAACTGTTACCTTGCTGACAGTTCTGATCCTTTCATACAGATGATACGAGAGTGTGACTCTGGAAAATCTTCACACTTGATCAAGCGCATGGCTTAATTGTCGCCTTCCTGCACAGCTGCGGAGGAGTCTCGCAGTCGCGTTTCCTAAAACGATCGCTTGGCCAAAAACCGTTCGCAGAAGGAAGAAACAGGTCGCCAAACGGTTATCGAAAGAAATAACGGTCGGATTCGAGGTCTTTCGAAGTCGAAGGTATCACGGAGACTAATCAATTATACAGCAACTGATGATTGGTCGCCAAAGAAATATCCAGGCGGAGCTATTGAAACGCACGTGCAACAAATTATATGGTGAATGCTCATTGGTTGTCGCTAGGGACAATGGTGGGTGGAGCTAACACCACACCCATATTATGCGCATAGCGCTACTGCGCAACATTTTTATACTAGTAAATGCTCGGTTAGCATTGTGTTTGGCGAGCGATGGTGTTCTGTCTTTACCTTTACTTGCGTAACAATGGTTGCGTTACGTACCAATGGTTTCTGTCAAACAAACGCGGGAACTCAGCTGCAGAAAACACACTGTCAGTTTCTCTTCTTCTAGTTGTCTTCAATTCTTCGTTTACGCTTCAGTCGTCCTACTCGTTTACTTAGCTAGTCGCATAACAATGGTCGCGTAGTCGCGTAACAATGGTTGCGTAGCAACAATGTCTGTCAAACTATCGCATGGAAACAAAGAAAACAGACTTTTCTCTTCTTCTAGCTTTTTCTTTCCATTCCTTTTGTCATGCGTCAGTCATATTTCCTTCCTAGTCGCGTACGGGAGCAAAATCGAGAGTCATTTCACGCTTCTCGCCAAGAATTATAATTGAATCGACCCATTGAAAGAGAACCTCTGATTCAATATTTAGCGCATGTTACGGAGTCAAAATTGTGTTCATCTGGCATCGTCATTTTGTCGATCCGTCTTTCCGTTTTGCCGTAAATCCATATGACAAGTGCTGACGTACGCATATAAATATATAAATATATAAATAAAATATATCTCGATCTCAGTTGACATGACAAGAGAGAGGCTCGCTTTGCTCGCCAATAATGTAAAATATATCCGTTCACAACGGATGCATGTACGTACAACGTCACAGATGATAGCCGGGACTTCGTTCTATCCACGTTTTAGAATGACGGAGCAGTTTGACGGCGAAGACGACTGCTTGGAGCCGCACCGGCTGTTCAGACTAGTCTTCTTCGAACTCCTAAAGCTTTTTGCGTCGTTCGAATTAGGAGGACTCCTTTCGGTGTGTTGTTGCTGAATGGTATGGCTATGTTTTGAGTTCGTTAGTTTTAGTTTTTGTGACAAGTAAAAATTCGGCCTTCTAAGCGTAGGAGGGGCCGCCGCGGCCACCTCATTGATCAATCAAGTCACAAAAATTTTACATTAGTGAGTGCTAACTAGGGCTTGTCCACACTGGCAACTGGATCGCGATCCGATCGCGCGATCCAACCGCAACGCTGTCCACACTTGCAACTCGATCACGATCGGATCGCGACCCGTCCGATCCACATCGCGAGGTGGTTTCGATCGCGATACGATCGCGCTTGGTTGAATCCAATTAGAAATAGTGGGCGTTACCTTCACGTACGCTACGCGTGTAGTCGGAACATCTAGCACTCCTCACTCGTCTTTGTTCTCGCTTACCTTACGTCTCAGTATAAACGCTTTCCACAAGCAAAGAAGCCACACGTACACATCGGTCATCAGTCACGTGATATCGAAATGAGGCGGAGGTATCGTTTTCAAAGTGCAGTGTGAACGCTCGCTATCCCGATCGGATCGCGATCCATATTGGTCTAGTGTGGACAGGCCTTTAAGATCCACTAGACACCTTTCTGCTCACATGAGATGCGTTCGTGAACTATACACGCCATATTCTGTTGAGTCGGACTGTCCCTAAAGTTACAGTACCTATGCAGAAAGGCCTTTTTGGCGGGGATAACTGCAATATGAATTGATGGTTATTTTCGTTGAGACTCTAGCATAAAGACAGTTTTCAGTAGTTTTCGTTACTTATATTTAATATGCAACTTTTTATTTATTATAAAAACATAGAATTGCTGTCAAATATCAGCAAAAATAGTTACAAAACATGTTTAAATTGAAATCAACAATGTAATTAAGATACTTTGTTAGCAATATCTTTAGAACGCTTCCTGCCACAAATTATGATAATAATACATAATACAAAACATATACAACCGACAGCAACAGCTGCAATATCAAAACCACTCTCACTCTTTTCTTGACTAGGGTTTTTCTCAATAAACGAGCACGGTGTTACTTCATTCTTCAAGTAAAGAAAGCTGCAATTGCTGTTTGAGAGATCGACTTCTAGGGCGCAAGACAGAAGTGCAACAGAATGTACTTGCCATACAGTGTTTCGCAAACGCTCAGTTCTGTAGAGAACCTCCAATAGAGAGAAGCCACCAACAGATGCTCGATAAACAAATTGAGTTTTAGATTCGCTTGCGGTAATGCTAGAATTAGTTAAGTTGATGCCTTGGAGTTGTTTCTGATTAAATATACTTATTTCTGCTTTTTTAATTGAAGACGTCAGTTGAACCTGCAAAAAATCAACAAATGGTAAGTAAAGCAAGCTGTATGTTTTGTAGTAGCAGTAGTTTATTCAACACAACGCAACACAATTCAACATATATTACAAGCTTACATCAACAGGCCTTACCAGTTCTCAATTTATCAAAACGACCCTTAAGCCTGGTTCACAATATTGACGCCGACGCCGACGTCAACGCTGACGCTGACGCTGGAATAGAAATGAATCCTATTCCAGCCTCAACGTCAGCGTCAACATAACCGTCAAAATCAAAGGATGCCGCCTGCGTAGAGCACGCAACGACCATGCACGAAGGAAGATCTATGAAATTTCAGACAGTATAACAATTCTACTGTATGCATGCCAATGTCAACATTGTCTACTCAGTGTCAATGAGGTATTGTAAGTCTCACTCTCATGAATTCCTAACAAGTTAATTTTAGAGAGCTGGTAGTTGGAAGATATCGTCCTCGCATGCACAGAATGGAAGACTTCATGAAAAGCCCTAACTGAGCCGACAACATATCAATTGCATGACTCTGTTGTAGTTCTCTCTGGACGCGGCAGCTAGCGCGAGAGTACAGAAACACACACACACACACACACACACACACACACACACACACACACACACACACACACACACACACACACACACACACACACACACACACACACACACACACACAAACACACACACACACACACACACACACACACACACACACACACACACACGCACACACACACACACACGTAATCTTACCGTGTCACAAGAGCTATCTTCAACCTTCAAAGGAATTTGAAATTTAGGGAAACGTTGAAAAACTGGATATTTTTGCACATGTGCAGAACAGTAACTGTGAGCTGCATGTTTAATACAACATGTTTCAAGGGTAAACAGCAAAACTGTCAACAAGTATCTTACTTTGTTGTGTCTTGTCTTTTGTTGTATCCTCTTCGTCGTTGTCTGATATTGCTACATGATTTACGAACAAACTTGTACTGAGACCGTAGTCACTCACACTTTGAATTTCTACTCCCAGAAGAGAACAGTTCATACAGATTTCCGGCTCTTCGACAAACACATAACTCAAAGATGGAAATTCTAACGTTCTAACAGTGATGTTTCCAGAATTGACATAATATTTTATTAGTGTTATTCTATATCCAGTTATAAAGCTGTTCCCGTCAAATGTTGAATTTGTCCACAACATATCGAAACCAGCACCACACGATACCGAGATCCAAGCCTTCGATGGTGGTGCCGGCGGACCTGCAAGAGCGTTTAGATATCACATTGATGCAGAAAACTCTGTACACATGATTACAACCATACCTACAACGACAATACGAGTAGACCAGGACTCTGCAGATGTGTCAAGAACTACTGTACAAGTGTAAACTCCCGAATCAGAGTACTGGAGTTCTGATATTATCAACGACGCGGTCAAATTGGTCTTCTTAAATTTTATCCGTGGCATAATATTAGTGAGCGTCAAGTCGCCTTTCCTCCAAAAAAATACTCCACGCTCGTAATATTCTTCAATTTTAGACTCAGAAGTCGTAATGCAAGGCAAACTAACGGAAGTCTCTCGCAGGAGACCGGGCTTGTCACCTGTTATGTTTACCTTATATACAACATCTAGACAGAAACGATTAGACAAATGGTAAAATTTTATAAAGACTCTTGTCTATTATATAGATACCTTTAATTTCTATGGTGAGATGTGCAACAGATACACCAGCTTTGTTTGTAGCTTCGCAAACAAAGTCGTTTACAGTAGAGAGGCTAAAGCCGTTTACGATCAAAGTAGAACCAATCGCGACAAGCAACTGTTGATCATTCTTTTGTGCAAACCAACGAACTTCAGGAGGCGGTGATCCAGTTGCGTTGCATGTAGACACTGCTGTTTGATCGGCAGATATGATAAGTCTCTGCGGACTCACCTTGGCTTTAGGCTTGCTGTAGACGTATAGTGTAACACTGTCTTGTACTTTCCGACCAAAACTAGGAATTCCTTGACAAACGTACTGACCAGAGTCTGAAAATTTTACGTCTGGTATTAGAAGCTCTGATCTCAGCTGAGGAGATGTAAACATGCGAGATCTTTGTGGACTTAGAGCAGTACCGTTGTGAAACCAAGCGATAATTTTTAAGTTACTGCCCGTGCAATTCAGTGTATCAATCGCGCCCTCGACGGCTATAGAGATATTGCTGATTTTAGAGAATGTAATGGATGCTCCGTCTAGACAAACAAAATGCAAATTAGTCAAACATTTGTTAATGATAATTAGAATCGATCACTTCACCTTCTATTTGCAAAAGGACGGACGCATTAAGTACTTGACCATTGACTACAGTGTCTGTAGTACACGTATAAAATCCTTCGTTGTTTCGATCAATGTCGAGTATCTGTATTTCAAGCAGATGTTGAGTGATCTTGACATTTTTACTAATATCGTTGGAAAGTTGCACGCCATTTTTCAACCATCCCGTAACTCTTGGTTGAACAGTACCAGAAGTGCTGCAAACGAGAAATACGTTTTCACCAGGGTAGATGGACCGAGGAGGAACAACCAAAATTTTGGCTTCTTGTGCAAATGCTAAATAGAATAGAAAACGAAATTTCAAAATTCTAAACGAATTAAACCTACAAATACTAGCAAGACCGTTATTGTTTTGTGACTAACGAACGCTAACATTTACCCATGGGTTACAGCAAGCTAGCAGAGTAGTTACAACTCCACCTACCTTGAATAATTATATACAACGAAAACGTTAAAGTGACTGAAACAAAATACTCTCCAGCGATCAACATCCTCCTTCGAAGCAGCATGTACGTAGCCGTAGATGACCGCAAACCAGTCTTGTGAAGTTGCAGTCTTAGATAAGAATAGGATCGATATCGTTATCTGGTCTCCTACTGAGATCCAGAGTGTTGCACGTGACACAGCAGCCGTCAAGTCTCAAACAATTACCGGCTCACGCTCTTTGTAATTTGCACCTCATCTGTATTGCGTATAGACAACAACTTAAGGTCGTTTAGCGTTAGAGAAACATCTACTTACAAACGAGAACAGAGAATTGTGTAAAGACTTAAGAAGAAACAGCTGTAACAAACGAAGGTGAGTGCGTAGAGTCTGTCAGTTTCTAGAGAATGCGTAACTTTCCATGGAACAAATCTGCTCCTGTCGGAAAGGATGCGACAACCATTTTTAGTTACCGTACTGGTAACTTTACAAACGCTGTGTTTAGCAGCAAATTCCACACCTCCTTCCCCTCCTCCAGGTAAACAACTTTCATCTCATGCAAAACGGGTTTTTAGAGCTGGCATTTTAGGGGTAACAACAGCGAGAGTAGAGCCAGAAGAGTTACCTGCTGTGTTTGGCGGTCACAACGTTGTCGTGTTCAAGTGTTGGACAAATAAACCAATTGCACAATCCTTTTGGACTTTTGAAGACAAACGTTTGAGCGAAAACGATCCTAAGCGTCATCAATCGATTACGAAAGTCAATGGAACAACTGTCGCAACACTGAGCATAATAGATCCAACTCCCCAAGATAAAGGTCACTACAAGTGCCACATTAGAGCGTGGGACGGGTCGAATGCTACGAGCAACGAAGCAGTTCTAGTGAACGGTAGGTGCTCACTCAGAAACGCAATACGAAACTGTAAATGTTTGCTGCATGTACATGCTTTAATGACTAAATTGCTTTTTCAGCAGCAAAGGGACTTGCTGAGAACACCACGATCACTATTGTTCGCGGAAAAACCCAAACAATTTCTTGTCCTTCATCTCACGATGAAAGCAGTCGTGGTGATTTTCTCTCTCAACTTTGGATTCGAATGGATTCAGTGACTTTATACAACGGCTCTAAGTACATCATAACGAAAAACAAACTCACCATTCGGTTCGTCCAAGACACCGACATGGGAGTGTATGAATGCATCACTTATACTACGTACGGTAAAAGTAGCGCCCGAGTGACAGTAATTGTTGCAGGTATTTGTATATATACGCTAAGCCTAGGGAAAAGTTGTATATCTATTGTTTTAGGCCTCCCAGATCCTCCTCTGTTTGAAAAGGCGTACGAGGGATCAGTTGCTGTTTGTACTGACGTACCAATTCGATGGAAACTAAGATTTGATGGCAATGCACAAATAACGGAGAACGCTATCACTTGTATAGTAGACGATCAGATCAACAACAAAACAGAAGTGTTTCAAGAGACGTATCCATTCAATGCAACATTGGGTACCGTGTCTAAAATGGAACCTCGACTAAGCTACTCTTGCAAAATGACGTCGTGTAATGCACTGGGGTGCAGCAACGCGTCAAATCTTGTGAATTTACAATGTATCAATAAAGAAAATGGCATTTCTACGTCAAGACCCTATTCTGCAAGCTCAGGTATTTGTTTGCCAAAAATGCGTGTGCAAAATTTAATACGAGTGCAGAGCTAACTATGCTTAGTAATGCAAGAGAGAACTGTTCTTGTACAATCATGACAAACTCGCCTATAGCAATTGATCTTGTAGTCGTGATTGTAACAGGTCTCCGCTGATCGTCTCTTGCTATTTAATATAAGAAAAATATTTACACGTTACTCTAAGTTGATAATCATCAAAACGTATGTTGTCTGAATTGATTGATTGACTATTACTTAGCTTCTAAAACCACGAATACTCCAACGCCGGCGAAAGTGTCGGAATCAAAAAATAGCACCAATGTAACTGCAACTCCATCTTCAAGGTAAAGTCTATCAAGAACTCTAACAGTGATGACCACTGAGTTTTGTTTAACCGTTATATAAATTTGATAGCAACAAAGTCAACCAATCTTCGTTGTCTACAAGCGAGATAATAGTAATAGTAGTAGTAGTATCAGTGGTTGCAGTAGCAGGTGTCTGCGCGGTGTTCTTTTGTGTTCGGCGAAGTCACAACATTGCCAACAACTGTATCTGCAAGTTCCTAGGTAAGTCTTTACACTGTACACGAAACTTCATTCACGTGCAGAAATATTGTTTGTATTTCTGTCTGTACAGATTGTCGTGGCTGCAAAAAGAAAAATAACTTACTTGAACCCACTGCAAGTACCGAGACTGCAGGTACCGAGACTGCAGGTACCGAGACTGCAAGTACCGAGACTGCAAGTACAATACACCGTGGTTTGAAATGCAATGAACGCTGTGTCATATTTTTTGATTCTAGACAAACAGTATAAATTAGAAAGCTTCGAACAACGAATTCCGGAAGCAATGACAATCGCTTCAAGATTAGATCCAGAATCTAGGAGAAAAACAACTAGGAAGTTAAAGCCGATATTTGAAGCTGCTGAAATTGGAAAATACGATGAGGCCTCTTTCCGCTTAAAGCAGGCTCGTCAGTTCATGCACACAGAAGTAACAGCAAACCCGAACATTCCGTATTTCAAAGAGATTTTAGACATCCTAACTGAGTTGTCGAATTTAATTCAAAATACAATTGTATAAAGACGTCCGTGGAAATGTATGTTCGACTTTTTTTTTTTTTTTTTAAGTCGAGTGTGCATTTTATGACTGCTTTCAATGTGTTATAAGTATATTTTATAAATATAGACACTACAAAATAACAAATGAGTCCTTCTCATTACGCGTGTATAGCTATATAATGACAGTGATCACGTGCTGGATCGATCAACACATGCGTATATATCTCGTGCTCGGTTAGCATTTCATTTGTGTGAAATACATGCAGAATCTTGCTAACTAGAACTATAGACGTGATACGTTCCTCTCACCCTCTCTATACTCTTGTCGGCTCGCACAAGCTTGGTAGGACCAGACTACCAGTTGACATCAAACTCAATTAGTTACCGATTACATAGAAATCAGCCATGCATGATTCGGACTGCTTGCCTATTGCATGATGCCTTCTAGATATATTCTACTGTATTCCGCTTATCACTGTGGGGCTCAGCTGCTGCTCATGTAAGTCATTAATTAAGATTGGACATGTACTCAAAGTTGGTTGCCGGTCGAATTTGACAATGAAGCCCAAATTGTGAACTTCAAGGAGCACTTTGGAGTCACGACTGTTAATATTAATCAATGTTAATAACAGTGTACATCAGAAGTTCTACTGAATGTCTACGACTGTAACTTTGGACACAATGTGTTAAAATAACTTGCACATCTTTCTTTCCACTGCAAACAAGACTCCTTAATTAAGTGCATGCTGCAAATTTCTCCACATACATGCAGTCAACTCCTGAACACCTTTGTCAAACTGATAACTATTATTACTCCTTTTGTCTGGCATATATATGTATGGGGCCAAAATTTTAGTCTAGGGCCACAATTTGCATATCACCATGGAAACGGCAACCCTCAGTATTGTCGGAGAATCCAACACGCGCCAACGATTTAAAAAGCTAGTCCATGCATCAGGCTATGGTTTGTAAGAAAGTATTGTTATTATTGTTATTATATATCATTATGTGTCGCTATGCCCCTCCATAATGGGCAAGTGGGGTCTTTACCCCCATCTGGGCGCCCACCAACCCGGCAGGTGAGCCCAGCGGGGTACATGTTTCCGTGTAGTCCATACGGCGATCATGACTAGCCAATTCGATATAGATTGCAGGCATTACGATGACCGCGAACTCGTGGACAGCACGCCTAGTGGATATCAACGACCACCAGAAATTATTATTATTATTATTATTATTATTATTATACAACGACAGCTCTGAGGCAATGAAAGCACCGGAGTGCCAATGCCTTGGTGCACAATCTGAACCAGTCATTCAAAGCTTAGTAGGACACGGGGCAGATACCGAATACTTCCACTGCGCGTGCGTAATAAATTTCCGCTATCGCTAGAACAAATTTGCGAATTCATGAGATAAAAATATCACTTCTTAATCCAAGAAAATTCTTATCCGAAGAAGCCCTTTTTATGATACACACTGACAGTCTATTGTTCAACGTCTTACCCAGCGAGATTTGATTTGTGTCCTAAGTTGTAGTTCAAACTTTAGAGTTGACGTTGTGGCCAAACATACAGACGTGCACGGCGTTTGCCACAAACACCTAAAGACAATGAAATGTTCATCATGCACGTGCTAGCTGTAGTGTAGTAAACAAGTTAATTTGCATGCCAATTGTTCAAAGTCAAAACTACAGGTTTCTTAATTAATTTCCTGTTTATTTGACAAACAGTGGTCTACAACTTTCGTATCTGCGCACTTGACTACGCCATTATAGACCATCGCAGACGACAGAAACAAGTAATCATCAACCCACAGCACGTGATCTTTGTATAACCAGTCTATTCATTAATTAATTACCACATATCAATAAAAATACTAAAGCCGCATCTGTGCAACACAAACAACCCTGTTTGATTTAGCAATAACAATTTTATTGTTTTGTTCTCTTCACTAACCAGATATTTCAAAAATTCAATGAGATGACTCTAGGCCTCTTCTGTACCAGAATAAAATTGTTGTACTCTGCGTACAAAAAATTTGCTAAATAATCAGGACAAGCAATACAAAACAGTATCTCTTAGAAAGATTCATGTTTAGACAGCCTATAAAGTAGCTAGACACTATTTACTTACTGCAAGAGCTTTGACATTTTGTTCATAAAAATATGTTTAATTAAAACTTTAGCTAAACAATGCACTAAATTATAAACTACACTTATTTTTAACAAGCTAAAAAATTGAATGAGTAAACAGTAAACATGTATCAATTGAAAATGACTGTATGCCACAATGCAGTTTAAAACGAGCATCACAACTTGCATTAATTGTAATTAAAAAGATTCAGTACCTCAAAATTACTACTAAGAGCTCTGCAACGGTAAGAGAGACACGTTGTTGACAGAAACTTGTTTTCGCAGAGGTATACACATAAATTAGCTAAATTTTTAGTCTTGCACTAGATATACATACTTTGTGTATAAGCTTTCAGTATATTTAATTGATAAATCATAGTGCCATGTATTCATTTGTTTGCCAGCCAATCTACTTGCCTGTCTTCAACTCTGTCGTCACGTCATCAGAACAACAAGTGGGCGGGCCGTTTCCGATACAAAAGTGCTCGACCAGTCTACAGTAAAGCGATCGATCGAAGCACTTTGTAAATTCTGCTTACTATTTCACGTGTACTTTCTGCTACTTACGCAAACGTGCGACTCGAGTAAGTGCGTGCACGTCAAGTAGCACGTGCACCACGTAACGTGCGCTACAATGCTTTCGTGCCATTGTGACAACTACGCTCGATCTCTCGACTCACGAAAGGTAAGACTGTAGTTGACTGCTGCCAGAATAAAATTCAACTAAACGAGATTTCATGTGTCTAGCTGGCAGCAAAGAACACGTGATCCGAATCTCGCTCTCTTACTAGCTGCGTCACATCCCAACATCTCATCGCTAAGTCAGTAAAACCAAAAGGTATGTATTGGGTGCTTATGGAGACTTAATCTAAACCTTACAAGTCAGTTCCATCGCTCTCACCCCGAAAACAGAAATGTATGTGTCAACCTATTGCCTGGTAGTACATTAGATATGAGTAGGCTATTTCATATTCTAGCTCTATTTACGACTAGCTAGAGAACATTTGCTGTAGTGAAACGCGCTCACTTATTTTTTGGCACGGTGCACGGTTGTTGAATACTTGGCATGCTGCAGCATTTGCATAAACACACTGTGCACCGTAGGCATCTAACTTTGAGTGACTACTAGAATCGCAGTGATTGAACCGAATGGTGGCACGTTCAATTAGCCAAACTTTGTAGCATTAATCCGTGCTTGCAAGCAATTACGACGCGTTTGTCGTCTAGCTAGTCAGGTGAGTCACTCTGCAGGTATGTAAAAAATGTGATTTGTTATGCAAGAACGTTGCTGTCGAGAAACTCAAAGCTAACCAACTTCTGTCAGCTTTACCATTTTAAATTCCGTAAAAATACAAACAGTGACAGTCGGCACTTACGTTTGTCAGCTACACCTAACTAAGCTGTAGTTCAAGTTGCCGACATTTTTGTAGGGTATCGTTAGTCATGATCTGATCCTTAGTGCCTACGTCATTGAAGATCCAAGCGTGGTCACATCAGGAACGTGCCACCCCTTCAAAGCAATCTTACAGTGTGTCAAGACCAGTAGAAAAGTTTTGGTGTGTGTGTGTGTGTGTGTGTGTGTGTGTGTGTGTGTGTGTGTGTGTGTGTGTGTGTGTGCGCGCGCGTGGGTGGGTGCGTGAGTGGGTGGATGCGTGTGTAACATTTATTTGCTATCATTTCTACTCCAAATTGTTGGTCATCTGACTGCCAAGATTCAACTATATAGTACACATGTTATTTAAGTTAAGTGTTAACACAAAACAGTGATCTATTAGCCTCTCCTGTTTCTTACTTGTTTAGACATTTGCTTAGTAAATGATCCCATTGTTATTGATTAACAGTTTTTCTTTGACAGATATGCAATTGACCAGCTCAAATCCGTTTGTTCAGATGCTCGTGGCAGCCGCATTCATTGCAGGTATATTCTACAGCAGACATTCAATTAATACAGACTGAACGTATTACAATTAGCAATAACAATGATTGCAAATAATGTTTGCAGATGTGGCTTTTTCTACTACCGTCACTCTCAACTTCACATCTACAATCTATGCCATCGAGTCTAACAATTTCATGAAAGCAAACTGCTCAATTACCTCAAATCCGTTAACCGCAATCAAGGTGCGGTTTTTCCATAATGACACAGAAATAGTACCCATCCATCCCTACAAAATAAAAATGTATGGAAGAACAACTGTGGAGCTGACAAAGTTTGCATTATCTTCTTCCGATACCGGCATCTACCACTGCAAAGCAACGTTTTCTTCTGGGTTGTATCCAATGACACGCAGCAGCAATTCCAAATATATTTATGTTAGACGTAAGACATGCACTAATGGCTATATACGTATATGTACAGTGGGTTAGTTGACTTGCTGTTGCAGATGAACCTAAATCTCGACACGTTCACGTTCATTTTCAGGAAGGTGGTAAAGGAGTACTGCATTGTCCTGCGAATGGATTTCCCACCGAATTAGTGAAGTGGAAAGACCCGAATGGCGTCGATCTAGACGACACCGTGAACAGCACTCATCCGGTCTACGTCACTAGAAACGGAGCGTTACACATCGATGTCGTTACTACGTCTAACGAGGGCGTTTTCACCTGTATTCAGTTCAGTTACTACTTCGGAAGACTTGAGAACACTGTCGATGTCACAGTTTCAGGTGAGTAGTTTGCATGCCCCAAATTTGTGTATATAGAGTTAAGTTGTGCATACAACGTATTACATGTTTCTGTATAGAAGTCTTTCGTCCTTCTGTTTGTTCTCCAATGCCTGCAGAGCTTACCAAGCAGCAACTCGAGAAAAACTCAAATTTGGCAACATGTGAAAAAATATTGATTAAATGGTCTTCCGTGGTTGTCGATCACGCAACAGTCTACAAGCTATCGTGTCAAGCGGTAGATGAATTGATTTGGCATAACTACACCATCACGGACCAGCAAAGCAGTTTCACGTCGTTGCCGCCAGAGCACAACTACTCGTGCATGGTGACGTACTCGACTAGCGGTACAGGTACTGCTTGTACTGGTCCTGCATTGACTGTCACGTGTCACCCAAGAAATGAATTTACTAGATCTACTCCAAGTTGGTAGTCACTGGGATCTATGTTGCCTCCATCAGTTAATTGATTGCTCGTTGTTTAGACTTTCAAGGGACTTCGAAAACGATTTCTTTAACGTATGAAACAATGAACCTTCAGATTTGAGGTATACAGTCTATCAAGTAGTTATACAGTGATGGCTCTAATAGTACAAATTTGTATAGCAACAAAGCCAACGACGGCTTGTCTAAAGAAGCCACGGGAGGAATTATCTGCGCATGCGTTTTTGGGTTGGTACTCCTGTGCTTGATCGTTGTACTCGCCTACAAACGAAGACTCATCACTATGGACAGCATATTTAGCTATATAAAAAGTAATTCAATAAATTACACACCCTATTACAGTTAAGTGTCAACAAGTATTTCTTTCCCACAGTTTGTCGTTGCTGCAGAAGAATGGAGTATGTAAGAAGAGAGATCATCATTACTGGTACATAATGGCGAGCAATATGATAAACATTGCGTGATATCTTCTGGTTATAGACGAACAGGCTGCTGTACAACGAGCGCTAGCAATCACACAAGCTAGATTGGAGATACGTCAAGAAATTAGAGAGGAATTAACCCACATTTTGGAGCCCCTACTGGCCAGCACTACTCAATTGAATCAGACTATTCAGTTATTGAACAGAAAACGCAGTGAGGCAGTAACAGAACAACAGCTCACTGGACTTCTGACCGAGATTATAGAGATTCTAGTAAGCCAGCAACCTCCTGCAACTGCTAGAAACAGTAGAAGTGAAAGTGTAGTATAGAGTATTGCCGTTGTATTGTAAACTGTATCGTAAACTGTAGTATTCGTTGTAATACATTAGAAAATAGTTTGGTCAAATATCGAGTTTTGTTTTAATTAAAATAATACCTATTTTATCTTTATTGGTTGTTTTGTTTTACTTTAATTAATTAAATTAAGTCGTCTGGAAACCGTCGTGGAAAAAATGACATAGCGATTAAAAAATAATTTTTATCAATTGTCTAAAGTCAAATTGAGTATTTCTAGAATAAGTCAATTTGACCATCGAGACGCTTATCATACTTTATATAATTTGTCTTTAGCTGCTTAGCATGTACAACTTGTATTTGCAGTATACAAAATCTTTACTAAACTAATTGCGTTTAGTTGACATCTGATTAATTAAATAAATCTTTCTAGACCACAGTTTCAATACAGCCATTTTTAATCTGTTACAGACAACATGTAGTCGTCAAATAGAGACCTGTATGCCTTTGTAGTAACGATGCAGTTGCACAGATTGATTAGTTGTTGATCACGTGCTCATCACAGGTACTTCACGTGTCTAGACCATCTAGTAGCAAAATACTGCCGTTACAACCGTCATCGAATTACTCAAAACACACACACACACACACACACACACACACACACACACACACACACACACACACACACACACACACACACACACACACACACACACACACACACACACACACACACACACACACACACACACACACACACACATACGACGCATAGAAACTGACACAACTAACAAAACAAGAGATTATTTAATTAAATTAAACCCAAATAAAATCTGTAGGTCCCGTATGCATGAAAGGAATGCGTACGCAGCTCCTCTAAACTGGAACTTCGTTAATCCGTAAATATTTCAATCATGGATTATCAAACACTTACCGGACCACTTACCTTGAAAACTCTGTTTCGTTTAGTACCGTACTAGCGGTCGCTCACCATGCGAATTTACTGCTCTCTAGATTTGTCAGCGTCTCGTGCCGCCTTTTTGTTCTTCTGTCCGACAAAAGACATGCTCGAAGCTCGACAATAACCAAAATGTTTTGCCAGAGGTCAGAGCGGCAGGCGACAGCCTCGGAGTTCCCAACATGGTTTTGAGTGACCGCAAGTTGGGACCGTACGTAGCCATGATACTGTACAAGCTTTCTATTTACTGGTCACAGCCAAAGTAAAAACAAAGTACTGCTGCATGCTTTGAATGCATTTTCTAACTGTTTACAAACTACTCTAAAATAGAGGATAGCTAGACTAGAGATTCTTGACGAAGTTGTGGTGTCACACTAGTGCTAGAAACATTATATGTTTTGATCGCCTTTGTCTTTATGCAACACCAACATATTAAGGTCACAACCAGAAGACCAGCCGCAGATCCCAGTACAGCAGTGATCACTAGAATCATCTTGCTCTCACAGTTCGAGTCTTGATTGAGTTTACAAAGAGGTGTGACGTCATCTATAAATATCAACTCGCAATTTTCTTGATCGACTGTCAAGAAACACTCGTCCAAAGAAAGCTCGTTTTGCTGTCTGACGAACTGTTTAACTGACTCCAATGACTCGAGCGTTTCATACAGTGACGTACGACCGAGCGAAATCTGATACAGAAAACGAGAGCTGTCGTCGTTGTGAGCGACTGTGGCGCTTGAAATATTGACCGTGATCTTTACCGCAGAGTTAATCGTTGAAACAATGACGTTTGTAATTGTTTTCTTTAAAAATGCGAATATGGTAAGCAAAATACATTTAGACTAGTGCGATACCGTAGTGTGTATACTTACTCGGTCACACGAGCAGTGGACGTCGGCCAGACTTAATTGAAGTTTTGGCAGCGTTCTAAACACTAGATTATCCGATGACGTCAGACAAAAATTGCTTGATACCCCTAGTAACAAAAACAACTAATTAAGTTAAGCCTTTCTACGCAATTTGTCGCAAATTGCTTGTATGTATGCCAATGGTACCAGATCGACTGTTTGACTGTAACATGTTTTTGTCAGCATCAGTAACAGACGAGACTAGGAGCTTGTTGCTATATCCATAGACCGTAAACGATTGCATCTCGACACCGAAAACACCGCAGTTTCCACACGGGGGTCGATCTAAATTCGTCTTTCTAGCCGCTGGGGGTAACTCGCGTGAGTAACTTTCAATACGTCCGGTATCCACCGAGTAGACCGTTTTCGTGACCAAATATCCTTCGATCGGATCGCTGCCTGTTGCCTCCGTCCACGAAACGTTAACCGTACTAGAGCAGCTGATACTAGCAGTGACCACCGAGGGTGCAACAGGAGGCCCTTTCAGAAATAATAATTAATTTAATTACCGACTAGTAGACTGATAGTTACTTGCATACCGTGGAGTGTAATTATTACTTTCACCATGCTCTGATGGTTGTCTGTAGATGTTTGGCACTGATAGACTCCAATGTCCGACAATCGTGTTGGACTGATGGTCAGACTGCTGCCGGAATCGGTTCTGCTGACGGTCACTCTTGTGTTGCCCGATCCGATCGTTAATCCGTCTTTCCACCATGCAAACGTCATACTTTTAGTGTCCGCATTCGAATCGACATCGCACACCAGTGTTGAAGAATGACCCGTTTTAATGGCGGCAGTAATGTTGATATGCTCGTCGTTAGCGGTTAGTCCTAAGCAAGCGCGGTATCGTAAATCGATAATATAAAACTAGTAAATGAAGCTGTGTTCTACTCGCTTCAGAGCTACGAGCGTGTGTGTGTGTGTGTGAGTGTGTGTGTGTGTGTGTGTGTGTGTGTGTGTGTGTGTGTGTGTGTGTGTGTGTGTGTCCAAGTTATTTCTCAATTCAGTATAGCGCTCATCACTTAAGTTAACTATTGTGTTAGACTCAATTATCATGCTTTTGTTAAGCCCTACCATCTTTCATAATTCGCTGTTTATCTAGAAATCGCTCATCTCCTACGTCTCCTATTTTAAAGCTACATGGGATCCGAACCTACGCTATTATATCAACTCATGTAAGCAATCAGTCCTAAGCAGCACGGTATCGTAAATCTATAATATAAAATTAACGAAATTTAATATTTCGCACCTTCTTGAATAACGGTCACAGTTGATGCCGCAATGCCGGCCATGTTTCTTGCAACGCAGCTGTAGTTAGTTTTACTGCTCAGCGACTCTCCAGGAATAAAGAAGGTCGTGCCCGTGGCGACAACTGTCCACGCTCCCGTCGAATCGTCCTGCTTTCTCCACTCGACCGTGGGCTGAGGGCACCCGCTCGCTGTGCAGGTTAACTCCCTCTGCTCACCTCTCCTCAGAACGACGACGGACGGTGACAGCAGGACTACAGGTGGTGTCGATACGAACAGTGTGAACGTATCACGAGATTTCCTGCCTTTCTGGTTGCTCCCCTCGCACGTGTAGGGTCCGGCATCGTCAGATTTAACGTTTATAATATATAACTTCACTCCCAGAGTCGGTGACAAAAACCACTCTGTGTTCTTAAAAGCAACGATTGTGTCGTTATGGAACCAGCGCAATTCTGTAAAATTGTTGCCCGTGCAGTTGAGTGTGATGTTCGAGCCTTGATTGACGACTCTGCTGATCTCTGGTATTTCAACTCTTGGCGCTTCTAGTGAGAAACAAAGAACTCCATGCATGCAGTCCCAACGTTGTCATAGTGATTAGACTGTTGGGTGTACTGTATACCTACCCTTAACTTGTAATGTGATCGACTTATTGAAAAATCCGATGTTAACTGCAAATGCCGTCACGCAGGTGTATACACCTGAGTTTGATGCGGTCACATCTGTGAAGCAGATTTCCGAGTCTATTGACGTCGTGGAGGTCTTGTCTTTCAAAATTCGTTTTCCGTCTTTGTACCACGACACGGCTGACATCGTTGTACAAACGATACACACCGATCCTTGGCCTTCATAGATCGGAGGTGATGGGAAGATCTGAATATTGAATGAAGGCAAGGCATCTAGACGACAATACTGCAAATAAATTAAATTGCAGTAAGATTCTATTGCACACAACGTGCTACTAAACTGCCAACATGCAGCAAACGTGTACTAAACGATCTGAACGCTAGTACTCTGAAGATCGTGTGGGAGTAACTAAACAGAGCGCGATTCTCTGTTTGCATGGTACTACTACTACACGAAGTAACTCGTACTAAGATATCCTGTTTTAATACATACCGGTTGTCTGAGAAATGAGATGTTGCAACAACGTGATTAGTAGGTACGAGTTGGAAACTGCCATCAATTTTTGATGCAACGACTTCTCGTCTGCTTGTCCTACACGTTTCATACAGGTGCAGAGAAGGTTCAGAACCATTATTGTCCAATCGATTTTGCTGGACGTGCGTGAAATTTACGTAGCTTTAGCTTCATACGGGATTTTAGCCTACTAAGGAGGTCTAGAGAAACCGAAGAGGTAAACAGATCGACAGATTAGATATTTAAAATTATGCCAACGTTATGGACACGTGACAGCTAGACAAATGATGCATTGTTTGCCAAAGGCAGGATTGCGTAACACTTAATCAAAATTAATATAATTTAATTACGGTTGTATGTCACAATTCATTCCGCGTGTGTCCAACTAGTTGATTAACGGGTTTCAAGCACAAGACTACACACCATCAAACAGGTATATGTATATATATTTATATATTTATGTGTGTTTAAATGTTAGGTTTGAAACTTTAATCTATATGTATGCAATTTTACTAAGGCATGTAGCACTAGAGGTTTTTGCCATTCGCCCCCATTTGGGCTCGTGGTCCGGAACGTCAGAATTGCAGTTGTACAGAGCTCAGAGTTGTCCGGAAATCCAGTGTTCCAGAGGTATATCGCCACTCTAAACTTTGGATCACTTGAATTCTGGACCACTTCAAAAATCTGTATAGTAGAGGTAATAAGCGTTCCATATCACGCGAGCCCCAAAGGGCTGGTCGAGTGCACGGTCCAGAACTCCTATTACCCCGACTACATGCATTGACAGGAACAATTTTTGAATGACTAACATAGGTTGTGTAAATAATTACTTTGTTATCGTGTCGTTAGTTTCGGCTGAAACGACAACAATGGAAGATGGCGAATTTCAAAATATCTAAAGAGTCAACAAACGCTGGAGTTGGAAAAACAGGTTTTTACGACACGATCTCACAAGGATTTCTCTGAGTCGTCGGCTCAACTAAATCAAAAGACACGTTTACAAAGTGACCACGCCCAATTAGGTTTACGTCATGGTGGGAGCTGACTTTGAATTCAACTAATACGTAAGCAGCAACGTCAACACGATACTTACTGACCACGTGGAAGAAGTACAAGCCAGCTAAAGTCAAAGACCAGCTTTGACAACGAGCTTCGACAGCTTGTCAAGTATTGGCTTGCGAGGGCCCTTCGGTCGGGCCTAGCAACCGTAAAGAAACAGAAAACAACAAACGTCGTCACGCTTCAACATTTTGATTGCAGATAAGTATGATGCACCTAATTTTTTATAATCATGTGCGTTTTTAGCGCGTTCTATACATTGTATACAATTCTCGCGTGTAGGTTACTTTCTTAGGGGCCTGTTATTGTGCAAATTTGCTCTGGGGGCTATAAGTTAAAATCCTGTGAATTGCATGGGTCATGCACTAAGCGTTTGGGTCATCTTCTGTTGGGAAGCCGTAATTTTACAGGTTTTTTATCTGTATAATATAGAATTGTATGCAAGAAACAATATCATATTTCTAAGGGCTTTGCATTGCTGAAAACGGCAAGTCTTGCTTTACTTGTTTTGTCAGTGGGTTGAATGGAAATGACCAACTCAGAAATCATACCTAGGCTGCACTTGAGCCCTGAAACAGGTTGTATATACTGTTTGCACATACGGTATGTAGGTAACCGACAGATACTGCCAGCGACAGACACTAGGGGCTAGCGACAGACAGTGAGGGCCAGCGACAGACAGTGGGGCCAGAAGTTTTTAGCAAGCATATTATGCAGGGGTCACATATCAAACTATGCGGACCTTGGCAAATTTTGCCAGCTTCTCCCCCACCCCCCGACACTTAATAATGATCGGCCCCTTACCTACTAATTGTTAAAATTATATACACACAGCAATTAGAGCACTGCTGCTACATTTCGTAACAGTTTCAACAGTCAAAATTTAGCTTGGCAAACAACTATAGTAAATATATGATTTATTTCTGTTGCACCTAAGTAAAAGGCTACTGTTCCGTCTTAAAGCAAGGCATATGACAGCTAACACAATATACAAAATATAAAAGCAAGGGCGTAGCGTGACCTCTAACTAGGAAAGGGGGAAAACTTGACGATGCTACTGGACACGCCTACTTTTATTGGTGACTGCTATGGTAGAATCAGGCAGATCCAGACTGGAAAAAGATGGTGTACAGCTTTGGTCCTCACACGCATTGACAGTCCACAATTCTTATGACCATGCACGTGTACAAATGATGGGGCTATAGCCTGGTCTAGCTCATGCCATGCTACGCCCTTGGTGTCACAAGCTAAAGACGACATAATATGCCCTTGTTACAGAAATGCCACTGAGTTTGTTCACGATCATAGTACCAAGTCTTTTGCTTTATACAACAGTTGCCAAGCTGTCGACTAGTAAGACCTCACTGCCTTCTATCACAATTATGTAGACATTAAGTCTGTTCTTTACAGATGATAATCTCAATATGTCCTCCATATCTACTCGCTACATTGCGAATGTAGACCATTTTGTCCACTTGTACTGTGACTCACGATATGAGATCTCTCCTACAAGCGTAACGTTCTACGTTAACAACACGGAAATACGCGATGGTGATCATACTTACCAAGTCAGGAGCAAAGGATCATACTCCGTAATGTTGGTAATCAGCGATCCCAAATTATGGAACACTGGACAATACCACTGTACTTCCAAAAACAACGATACAAGCAACACTCTGGAAATTACAATAAAATGTAACGAATTTTATTTGTCGTACAGATGCAGTTTCGAATGTGAATATTTGCATTGCACTTTGCAGTGGCTCCAAGGGACGTGAGTGTTACTGTCAAGCTTTGCGAGCGCAGTCCAGGTGTTCTGGAGTGCCCACGTGTGGACTCGGTGAGTTATGAAAGATGGAAAGATCCGTCAAGACACAACATTCGAAACAACTCGAGAGTTACAGTAACAGGAAACATAGTACACATTCACCAGGTTAGGAAACTGGACGAAGGTAGATTTACAAATGTTCAATTTTCAACTCAGCACGGGAAAATTCAGTGCACAATTAATGTCACAGTAATGGGTTAGACCTACTAGACAATTTATTACTAACATAAATTATAATTCAAAATTTTATTGTTTAGCTCAGGAGTTCTGCATTCCAAAGTCTCCATTCTTCTTCACAATACCAGCAAGTCCTTTACAAGATATGGAGATATGCGATCACTTGGAGTGGCCTCGAATAATTCACCAACTGTTTTCAATTCAGAGTTACGAGCTTGCCTGTCTGAAAAATGATGGAAAATGGCAGAATTATACTCTATCACACACCGCCTCATCATTTGACGATCTGCCACCTGACTCTGATGGCTACGGATGCTGTCTAATAGCCGTTAACGAGCACGGACAGAGTCCGTGTAATACGTTTGTCCATGTGAGTTGCCTTTCAAAAAAACAACGTTTATCGCCTTCTACACGATCACCAACTACAGGTATACACCACAGATGCAAATCTATTATTAAATATATATATATATATATATATATATATATATATATATAATATCTGCAATCGTTGTCACAGCTCAAATTGGCGTAATGACCAGCAGTGTCAAGGTATCTTCTAGATCAGTTGCTTCTTTCAACTCTAAGACAACTGACATTTCACAGACATCATTAGACACGAAACCCACTAATACAGCTGCGAGTTCTTCTTTAGACCAAAAGACACCTTACAGTACCTCTTCCAGTTCCAAGGGTTTCCTAGGTATATCTGTCGTGTTTGGATGTTGCGAACAGTCTTGTTGACTGTCATTTGCTTGTGATATGTGTATAAAAGCAACGAGTTTACAAATCATTTCTACTGAATCTACATCTGAAAATGTAAAAGGCAATAGTAGTCAAGGTATGTATATAAAAGCTAGACATCTATTCATTGCATTTGTACGTGTATATATTACTATATATACTCATGTATGCATGTTGTTTTGAGTAGCTACAGATGTTGGGTTTTCAGGCGATGAGAGTAGCCATCTAGTGGTTATCGCCGTCGTACTAAAAGGAGTAATAGCACTTGCAATTGTTATCGGATATGTTCTCCGACATTGTCGTTCCCGTTTCCGTAGACAGAAACCGGTGTTGTCTTCACCTCGTAAGTCGAAAATTTTGCTTATTCAACGTGTTTATAATTGCACGCTGTCTATATGCATTTTAGATGAAGAAAGAGACCTACACATTCAAACAGCAGAAGATACTCAGGCGAGCACAGAAGAAATTGTCAACGAGTCTTGGGAATCAGAAGTCCATCAACAAACAGAACCGAAAGATGACCCGAAATATCAGGGCCAGATTGAATCGCTCAACTACAGAGTGACAGCCTTAGAGAAGGCAAAAAAAGTGGATGAAGGTGTCGCAATGGAAGCACTCGATGCAACGTTGGACTCCTAATTTGCTACAGCTCCTCTAGCTAGCCCACTCTAAAAATGTGTGCAACTGCCAGCTTGCACCACCGTCAACGGTATATATATACTGTTGTTAATAGAAGGGCAAGAAGAAGGTGCTTGAACACAAAGATATCATAGTTATGGAATGGGATGTTGAGATGTATTGTATACATACTACTAGTCTATTATTACAAGACAGCAATTTTGCAATTTAATACTTGTCGTGCACTCGTACGTGCCTACAAATCATCACACATCAGTAATAGAATAATCTACGTATCACAGTTTGGAAACACAGCATACTGACGGCGAACACCTACATACCGAGTATACTGCTTGTACTGTACATGATATTGTCTTACGTCACGTGACAACGCTACTAGTTTATTTCAATACATGTTTGCCGCTCAGCATCTTAATTCTTGAAACGACAAGTCGCTAGACAATCTACCTAATGGCAACGACCGCCTCGCAGCAACGCCAACAGTTTACGCTAGTCAGCATATGCACGTGCTTAGGAGCAACGAGTCTCGTGTCGATAGCGATATCACGCCTTGCGATCAAATTAGCGATTGACCGACCTTTGTCTCTATTCGTACCCAAAGTGTCGAGAGATATAGTATCGATTGCAGTCCTATACAAATGTATATTTTTGTAACGTCCATGAAGTCATTGTGCATTGCAGCAAACAAACACAAAAATATGCAAATACAGACAAAGCCTCCTACATGAGCTGCGACTGGCGATCAAAATATTATGATAAACGCGAAAGATTTTACAACTACAAGTAAGAAGTGATGATGTCATGCATTCAATATTCATTGTGTGTAAATTTGGGTGCCATCTAAATAGCAACTGCAGTGGCTAGTGAGTCGACTAAATCAGATCTTAATTAATAGAAATTAGTCAGTCAGCTGGTGTCTCATTCTACTACATTTCACAAATTACCCACAAAATATTGAAAGATAGAGTCAATACATCAAGTTAGATAACATCCTGATCCCAGAAAGAATTATGCAATTTGTCACAAGACAAATCCCTTGGTCAACGAGCACGTGTGATTTTATTAGTGAAGCAGGAAACCTTTTATGCTAGACCACCAAGTGTTGACCGTTAAAATTTGATTAGAAACTCTTTCGTGTCAACACAACACCAGACATGCATCGCTACAGGGAAAGTAAAACAGTAAGATGGATAGTAAAGTTGGGAAAGAATTTGTGCGGAATAACTCTAACATACTTGTGCATGCAAAAATATTTTATTTCAATCAAGTGCTAATAATTATTTAGTAAAAAACGGTCTGCACCGTGAGTAATTCTACCACACAACGACTTGAGAGTTTAGAGGTTTGCAACTCGATGTTTCGTCTTACAAATTCATAATAGGCAAAGGTATACGCACGAGCATTATGAGCAAGTGTAGGACGTGCACTGAGTGACTAACTACCGTGGGAAAGATCTGATCGTTAGATCAAAGCGTGTGTACATCGATAAAGTCGTATCGATAACGCCATATTTAGACACATTTGTATTATCGATCGTATCATTGAAACAAGAAAGGCGCCACGGTTTTAATTCTATACATTTCCAGCATTTGGCTGCTTAGAGCAGTCTTTGTCACACAAATCCTAATTTGTACTTTTAACAAACACATTAGTCTAGATATTTACTAGCAGTGTTCTAGCCAGGATATTTTGCCAACCGTCAATATTACGTCATCAGATAATGACGTCATCAAATGTTTAATGTTGACATATTTGGTAACAACATCATATTGTTACTTTACCTTTCCCTAGTTGTACTACGTAGAGTCTTATGCATGTATGTTAGTTACTGCATGATTGGTAGACTATTTTCAATATAATAGCCACTCCTGACTTGTCGAATAAACCTCATTGAACTTAACCTTGTTGAACATAACAAAGATAGACATATAATACACTAAATTATTACAATGGCAAGTTGACTAAATTAACTTAAAACTGGGATTGTGAGCTGAGCTTTACAAGAGTAAGTTGTGCATATACGTTGGCTACTTTGACGTCAAACTCAAGAAATGAATAGTATTTAATGAATAGTATAGGGATACTAATATGCCTTCTGACCAATTCTTCTTTTGACCATAACTAGCTAATACGCTACGTTTCTAGTAGTCTAGTGTAATCATGTGTAAAATCCATACAAACAGCATTGAGAATTTGTAGCTGCAAGCGTGCTTTATGAGGGAGGATCACTGTTTTTATAACTCTTATGATTTAGCGAATTGATACATCCAGTTAAGTGGGTATGCTCTAAAGAGATCTGCGAAGGTGTACCTACTAAACATGGGATTCAACATAAACTGTAATTAGTAGGACACCTGCTGCAACAACAAAGAGACCACGCCCAAAGATTTTAGATGTCATGAGATTGTTCTCTAGGAATGTCGGGACCATCAAGACCAATAGAGGTAAATGGCTTTAAATCCACAATAGATTTGAAGGAAGACATCCCACACTACGTGTGGTATAGGATCTCCATTTTTCCCAACCGTCAATAATTGCTGTTTTTCCCTCCCCAAACGTCCCTTCCTTGTTCCAACCGTCAAAATGACGGTACAGACGGTACTGGCGAGAACACTGTTTAGTATAATAGTATACATTTGAGTAAACGTTTCTGAGCAGAAAGAAACTTCTAGCTAGACACATACAGACACTGAGTCTATCGTTCTCTAGTTCTACTCAGCCAAGTGTGTCTAGTGTTGCTGACCTTCGTGATATTTTAGCCTTGATGTTGTAGCCAAAATTAGTGGCGTTACCGATATGCGCGACGTTTGTGTGAAACACGTAGACGGTGACTAATTAATGAGAACGAACCATCACGTGCTGCAGTGCAAATTGTCGATGCTTTTTGAATGCCGATTAGTCACGGCCGGGGCTACAGTTTCTTTGATTTTGATGACAGAGAATAATTTACCTAGCGTGCAAATTTGACTTACGAACAATGGCTGGCACAGGACAGAAACGAATCTAATTGTCATCAACCCACGGGTCCGCGCCCCCCATTCGACATCGTCATCATCATGCACCTATCGCATGTCTCTCAGCTCCATATTCACTTTAGTTTTAGTGTTTCAGTCGAAACAGCTTAGTTTGTGTCCATGAAAAACATTCCCAGACATGCGAAGACAGCTCGTAGCGTACGCTACCTTGGGGTAATCCGAGGTAGCGAATTTTTTTGGGCCCCGTTGGGTGTGGCTTTAGCTGTTCCTGTATGCACTTCCGCGGTTTGCAGTGGTCTGGTAGTACGAGGCTCGGCAGTCAATGGACATCTTGCAACCGCGATTTTGACATAAACGAACTGCTGTCTTTTTGCGCACCTTTTGAGCAGTAACCTGCGCCGTTTATTGAAAGGGGGCCTCAGTTTTTGTCGTCTGCTGAACGTGGTTTTCTCGGCACAAATCAACTTCAATAAATTAGACAACAGGTAAAGTCATTTATAATTACTATTCTTCACAGTTAAGCAAATTTTCATTTTTCATAAAATCTTTTTTCGGGTGCGATTTATGCGTCAATATTGACACTTGTTGCATGCACTGCATACATCAAATCATGTGCTATTTATTGCAAATTTATTTCCTGTGTGCAATTAATTAAATAATTTGCAGAAAAGTGCAAAGTACTCAGGTAATTTAATTCTATTTCACAACAACTAAGTTACTAAAAAGATTTATTAACAGATAAACACTCTAATAGGGTAGTATACAATTAAAATAACAGCATAGGATATTATGTGTGTGTACACAATATTTACTAAGCATTATCTATAGTTGGATAAACACGTACATAAAATAATGTACTCTAATAATCATTACTAATAGGATCATTTAATGTAAACAACATACTAATTACTAATGCATAGAATATGATGATGATGATGACGACATATTGATAACACTGCTGGTTGTCACACAGCTATTATTGAGGTAATCTATATTTAGAGCTAACATTGGTTTAAATTAAATTATGTTAATTAATTTAAGTTAATGACTTAGTTAAGTTATGGTATCAGTCATTGTGTTGTGACACTTATAGGTGTATACATTGGATATGCATTTTGGCAACTGGCATTATATTTCAAACTAGGCATTGGTTGTTATATGGTTGGTGACATGAATGACAGTAACTGAGTTACATAATTAGTATACTCTGTGTGTGTGTGTGTGTGTGTGTGTGTGTGTGTGTGTGTGTGTGTGTGTGTGTGTGTGTGTGTGTGTGTGTGTGTGTGTGTGTGTGTGTGTGTGTGTGTGTGTGTGTGTGTGTGTGTGTGTGTGTGTGTGTGTGTGTGTGTGTGTGTGTGTGTATTCATATGGCTGTTTACTCAATTGGAAGAGTGTCATCTCATATTGGTACATTCAAGACACATTAATGCACGAACTACTATCATCCTAGCAACGATGAGATAGAGGATAATTTCTTGGACAAGAAACTCCCATCTTTGCCTCATTTGATTCTAGTGTATATATTGAGTAACTGGTATTTCATTGGGGTGGACAAGGTCTGTGACTGTTGTTGTCGACAAGAACTGTCTGGCTTGCTGCATTCTGGGTGTTCTGACCATTACTAATGGCCATGTGAAGTACGGTATATGTTAGTCTGCATGTTAATGTGGCAGCTATGGCAGAACCTAACATGTGTGGTTGTACTTAGAAATGTGAGAGCGTTACCTGGGTCATCAAGCTACACCTGGTACTGAAATAATCCAGTTACCCAAGCATGGTGTTTGTCCTTTTGTGTTGGCGATGTCACATTACTGGTATGTTTAATATGGATATTTGTGATAACCATTTGCCTGTCTTGAATCTGTGTACTTTGATGATACAACTGTAAGTTGATGACACTTGAAAGACACCATGTATTTGAGACAACAGCAAAATCAACATGGTGAGGCAAAATGACCCGTAAGAGAAATGGTAGAATTAAAGCACAATTGTTATGCAGATCCTTAATACTTCTAAAATGATCTGTTGCCAGACAGCTGACAGTTGTTTTGGCTGAAATTCTTTGTCAACATTATTAATTAACAATGAGTTGATGTCTGCTACTTGTTATGAGTTCATTTGAAGCCATGCTCTAACTAGAAGAAGGAGTCATGATCAGTGAAATCTGCACTACTACAGAAATGGGAGTGATGAAAGTAGTCTTAGTTGCTAGTTGTACCAAGAGGACAGTTGTGACTTCAGGGTAGCAATAAAATGTTTGTCACTGCTTATCTTGCATATGCATTGGATGTCCACAAATAATCATGAGTCATCTGACTCTTGTCAGAACTATAATTATTGTAACGTCCAAACATTGTGGTCAGATCTATAATTTGTGACTTGTAATAGACAACTTCCATTGTGTATGTGCAACAGCAGCAGTCGCTATTTCTTTTCTCACCGGATGCAGATCAGCATCTATACACATGATGCAGTCAAAACGTAGACAATAGCTATTGAATTAAATGAGAATTTATTTAATTCGCTAACATACCACAATGTATATTAAGTTCAAGACATGAGCACAAGCAGACTGTTTGATGAGGTACCGTATTTCTCCAAATAATTCGTTCCCGATTAATTCCCTGCCTGTATAATTCCCTTTGTATACACCCACTGTGAATGTAATTACCTCTTCTGAATAGTAATAATATTAATAATAATACTAATAGTACTCGGTACTATGAGCACAAGATTCTACATCGTGATGTCAGTTCTACATGCCGCATGTGCAGTGTAGGCCTGGAAACAGTCGACCACGTTGTGGCAGGCTGTAGTGCTTTGGCACCAACGGACTACACTGATCGACACAATCAGGTGGCCTCCATCATTTACTGGGATGTTTGTCGCCATTTTGGGGTTCCAGTGGAGAGCAGATGGTACCGGCATCATCCTGATAGGATTGTGGAGACGGATGACATTACTATGATGTGGGATACCACCATCCCCACTGCCAGGAAGATCAAAGCCAATCATCCAGACATCTGTCTCACAAATAGGAAGACAAACACTTGTCTTCTTATTGATATCAGCTGTCCTGCTGATGGTAACATTGGCAAGAAACATGCTGAGAAGTTGGCGAAGTACAGCGACTTGCGAGTGGAGATAAGCCGCATGTGGCATTGTCGAACACTGGTGGTTCCGGTGGTCTTGGGAGCTTTGGGCACAGTGCACGCAGGTATTACACGGTGGCCGGACGTTATTCCAGGTCATCACAACCTGCAGCACTTACAGAAAACAGTGCTTCTGGGATCTACTCGGATCCTTCGTAAAGTCATGTCTTCTTTCTAGACAGCCGTGATGGTCTAAGTACTTCTGAAGCAGGGCTTGCTTCCGGTACTTGTAATAGACTTTACAAACCAGACTGATCTGGTTGAGCACGACACACATTTAAATTAATAAATCCGGATATTGATGGAAGATGGACGTCTAGCTGTATCGCTCGTCTCAGAGCTAGCTGAGGAGCGCGTTCCTTGTCGGGAAACCAGGACAGGGCTTGAAAAGTCGGCATCTGGAATCACTGGAGCTGTTCGGAAGACCAGGAATAGTTCTGGGCGTAGGGCGACTGGTCGAACCATCTCTCGTGCGGCGTCTGATTTGAATTTGGCTTCAAATCCCGCTGACGAGACTACTGTGATGCCCACCGTTCCTAGCGAATCTTGTGTTTCGGCTAACGGGAACGGCAATGCAACAAGACGAAGGAAATGGACGCGACAAATGAATAGGAAAGTGATGTTTTGTTATTACCACGTGCTGTTGTCATGCAAGTTCTCTGCTTTCAGAAAACCCATGCATCAGCTGTGGTGTGAACGAAATCCTTCTCTGATTGACGTCTCTGAGCAGCGTTTGGCAGACCAGAAGCGATATCTCTTAACTTCTGGAAGTCTGACTGAATCAGAGTTGGAGGAGATTAAACGCGAGGCCGCACAGGATGGAAAGCCCGTCTCAGGTTTGTTATCTGTTACGACTGATGTTTGTCCTGGTGTGCAGATGTCGGCGTTGGATGTGGTTTCTGCTCTATCAGCTGATAGCTCAGTTGTCACGCCTTTGCTTGGCAATGTGTCACCTTGCATGGCTTCAGTCAGGATGGCGCCTGCTGCACGTGGTGGGAAACCTGTCGTGTCAATGATGCAAGAGGATCATGAGTTTGCTAATCACTTGGAAGATGGCTCCCTTGTTCAGTCAGTCACTGTTCTCTCTAAGGACTGCTCATCTGCAAGAGATAGTGGTGATATCCTATCCGTAGATGACACTTTGGATTCAGTTCAGTGCAGTGCTATCAGGGAATCACCATCCCCTTGTGACTCTGTGAGCTCTGATCTGATGACTACACATCCTAGTATAGCTTCTCGGCTAGAAAGGATGGAAACTCCTTCATCTCAACTCAGTCCAGACTGCTGCCAAATGGAGGATGGTCTTTCGCTTGATTGTGATGCTGCTGTGGATCCTGTACTTCGTCGAGAGTTTCTTGAGGAGTTGCAGAAAGTCAGGCAAATTCCTATCTGTGAGAGACAATGTCTTCCAAGGATCTTTGTGAACAGTGGAACCCTGAAGCTTATTGGTGATCTGAACACGATCATCAGTTGGTTGAAGGATGAACCAGATATGAGTGAAATCAGTTACCTGGTATACTCTGCTGCTTCGCTAGTGTCCAAAAGGCAGGGCTTAAAGACGACGAAGTCAACCAATTCTCAAACACCGACATGGAGACAAAGGCTGGATATAGAGATTCTCAAACTTCGACGTGCGATCTCACTGTTGCTGGAGATTAGAAAGGGTTCATTGGGCATTCGTATGTTACATGAACTCCGACGTCTTCGGCATCGGTTGGGCATTTCCTGTTCGGAGAGTTGTGAGATCTCCATCAATCGATTGAAAATGGAACTTAAGTCCAAGGTCGAGCGGACCAGGAGGCTGGAGAAGAATCGTAAGAGACTTCGCCAGAATGGTTTGTTTCAACGAGATGCTGGACGGTTTTACAGAGAGCTGGATAAGCAGACTATCCAGATCACTTCCCCGCCATCCGAGTCTGAGATCGAGCAGTATTGGGGTGGTATCCTAGAAACTGAGGTACATCACAATGAGTCTGCCTTTTGGATGAGACGTCAAACCGATGGCGAGACGCACCGGAAAGATGAGCAGCAGTGGTTACCTATCTCAGACAATGAGGTCACATTGTGTCTCAAAAGGATGGGGAACTGGAAGTCTCCTGGTCCAGACAAGGTTTATGGTTTCTGGGTCAAGCGTATCACGTGTCTTCACAGTGATCTGACTCGTAACTACAACCTGCATGTTCAGAATCCAGACTCTGTACCCGACTGGTTGTCTCAAGGAATAACTACTCTGATTCCTAAGAATGACAAGACTGACCAGGCCAAAAATTAGCGGCCTATCACGTGTCTGTCTGTCTTCTATAAGACCCTCACCTCAGTCATCAGGCAGAGGATTGCAGGGCATTTGGATCAGAGAAACCTCATGGCTCCTGAGCAGAAGGGTTGTCGACAGGGATCTTTTGGTGCAAAGGATCAGCTGTTGATCAACAAGCTGCTTACCGAAGACTGTAGGACCAGGCACAAGAGCTTGAGCATGGCTTGGGTGGACTACCAGA
Organism: Corticium candelabrum; assembly: GCF_963422355.1. NCBI lineage: Eukaryota > Metazoa > Porifera > Homoscleromorpha > Homosclerophorida > Plakinidae > Corticium > Corticium candelabrum. Next base: position 3,727,332 of record NC_085093.1, on the reverse strand, counting down.
AAGCCTATGACAGCGTGCCACACAGTTGGTTGCTCCACTGCCTTCAGCTGCATAAGATCAGTCCAGTCTTGTGCGGGTTTCTGTAACGTGTGATGAAGAGTTGGAGGACATCGATGGTGCTTTGTTACGGGAATAGTACTATCAAGACAAGGCTTATGCAGATCAGAAGGGGTATTTTCCAAGGTGACTCACTTTCTCCACTTCTCTTCTGTATGGCTCTCAATCCTCTGAGCAAGGAGCTGAACAGAACCGGTTACGGCTACCGGATGACCACTGGGCATGGTGAGACTGCCAAACGTCAGCTTATCAGTCATCTACTTTACATGGATGATCTGAAGCTGTATGGCAGAAACTCTGGTCAGTTGGACGGGTTGTTGCACACGGTTCGTACCTTCTCTGATGACATCCAGGTGAAGTTTGGTCTGGACAAATGTGCTGTTGCACACTTTGTCAACGGCAGGCTATCTGGACACAACTCTGGAGTGACGGTAGGAAAAACGGACACCATCAACTGTCTGGAACCATGTCAAGTCTACAAGTAGTTGGGTGTAGATGAGAGTAACGGTATTGAGCACAGCATGATGCGGGAGAGACTCCGTCGTGAGTACTTGCGCAGAGTGAAGGTGGTTCTCCGGACTGAGTTGTATGGTCGGAACAAGATTCTAGCCATCAATGGGTTTGCACTACCGGTTCTCACTTACGGTTTTGGCGTCATTCATTGGGGGTGCACGGACCTGCAGCAGCTCCATCGACGGACCAGAAAGCTCCTCTCTATGCACGGTGTCCACCATTCTGCTGCAGACGTTGACCGACTGTACGCTCCTTGCAGCGAGGGGGTAGGGGGTTACAACAGATTGAGTCAACATATCAATCTTGTATTGTGAGGCTGAACTGTTACCTTGCTGACAGTTCTGATCCTTTCATGCAGATGATACGGGAGTGTTTGAAGGTCTCCCACCGCATCACAACTACTCTTGTTGGATGACGTCATCGACAAGGAGATCAAAGTATTGCGCAAGCCCCGAGGTAAACGTTATGTGTCGTCCAAGAGATGGCCTTACTACGACTTACACACCAAGTTAGTTGGTATAAACAATATCTTTATTCATTCATAATAACTGATAGTTCAATTTGTAGTCAACGATAAGAATTTGCGGAATACGACCAGTCCAACACCAAATAGAAGACAAAATGCAACGAAAAATGCGAAAAGCAACAACACAGAAGATACAAATGAAATATTAAGGTATCATCTATAGAGTATGCAGCCTACTGTATGTATATGCTGTGTGCAAAGCGCGGATTTGGACAACCCATGGATTGCCTGTACAAACCATGGATTACTAATACAAATCATGCATACCTAACCCTAACTCTATAGCCCTAACCCGGCCTAACCGTAACCCCTAACCTTCTAGTCCTATTAGGCTAACCCTAACCCTATAACCCTATATATACTCCTAATCCTCTCAAATTACCCGAAAAAACTATAGACATGTACAGTCTGTCCATATCAACGCTCTGCACATGACATACATGTATATATGAGCTACAGTAACATATCATATGCATGCAGTCCATCAACTTTAACTTAACATCCGTATAAATTTTCTTTCAGGTCGTCATCTACTACTGAGTCACCAACCATAGCTAGCTACCTAGCATCGTCGTTAGCAAACAGTCTGGTAGTAGCGATTGTTGTCGCCGTTTCTGTACTGCTTGGTTTGTCAATAGTGACTCTCAGCACACTTGTTTGGAAATGTGGTCTCGTCTCAAAATATTTGCCTAAAAGAGGTACCAACGTAATGTCTTTTTCTTTTAGTGAATCTATAGTACAAGTTTTCTGTCATGCATATAGATCTGTTTAATAGAAGATACCTTCCGTGTTGTTCCAGTTCCAGCTCTCCAAGTACGAGATTAGTCAAAACATTGGCACCTCCTAGAGTATACATGCAGTGCTATACCTGTTGATATTTGTAGATGAACAGATGAATCTAATTCTGTTGACAATAAGAGAAGAAATCCAAACGGCTATTTCGAATGCAATCCGAGAGAGTGACGCAAAGCTAGCACGCATGTTGAAGCCTTTACTGGATGCTGCAAAGAATCAGGCTCCTAGTAATGAAGTTGTTCCTTGCTTGTCCACAACTATTCAGTCACTGAGAGAATATGACAATCAGAAATACGTGGAGATCATTGACATGTTGGAGGAGTTGGGTAGGCGATTGGACGAGTTGGATAAGCGATTGCAGGGCTCGTTTGAAACTAGATCCGAAACGACTGTCTGACATATCAAAATACAGTTTTCATAGCATACAGGTACATGTATGTGCACTCCTAGCTTGACATAGCGTTAGTATAGTCTAGTGTATGGATAGACTGAGCATTCGTGTGTTAGCATCTATTTAGAGTAGCGGTGAGCCAGTTGTAATTGTAGTTAGACAAGCTGTCTAGACTTGTGTTGGCGAGTATAGCAGGCCCAGATCCAAACGAGGGTTCAAGGGGTCACAACCCCTCTTTGGCATTAGACATGGTTCATCACTGATAGCGAGTGCGTACTGTCTCGCACCCAGGCGCGTAGAGTAAATTACGAAAATTTGTATGTGATGGCTGCTGCCTTTGCACACATCTCGTCAGGTATAACACTAAAGTTCTGCTTTTGCTACCTTTTTGAACATTCTAGACTGAAAATCTAGAGACTGTCCAGACTAGACTAAAAGCAGTTTTGCACGTAACGACCCTATCAATGCTGCTGATTTGCAGATATTTTTACAGGTGATTGCATAAATATTTCACATACCTTGATAAGTGTTACGGTGTCTAGCTAGTATAGTCAGCCTAGCAAATTAATATGTAGTTAACTTTTAGCAATAAATAATTCATTAGAAGAGATAAAATTAGTTAAACCTTTATGACTGCTACCAGATCAACCCCTCTTTCAAACATACCTGGATCATGGCCTGATCACTCAATTTAGATTCTATGTACAGGCCCGGATCTAGTAATATGTTTCTCCACAATTAAATTAAACAGTCAAGCTCTGAATACCTTGGCAAACTGATAACTCAAGTATACAATAAACTAGTCTGAGGCCACAATTTGCCCCATCATCGTCACAACGGCAACCCCCAGTATTGTCCAAGAATCCACAAATGGTTCGTGCCCCTTCATGCCCCCCAAGAACGATACCACTGTCACTGAGGCAATAGAAAGCACGGGAGGGCCGATGCCTCAGTGTGCAAACAACCAGTCACTCAAAGTTCTAATTAACTTTAGTAAGGCACACGGCAGATACCGGATACTTCTATTGCGCATGCTCAATAAAAAAATTTTATTACGCTCTATAGAACAACCATTGACAGTATTACTTGTTAATAATAAATCCAACAAAACTTCTTACCTAAAGAAGTCCTCTAGGTGGCGTTGAGAGGCATTCAGTGCCTCCAGATTCCTTAATTAATTAATGATTAATTAATATCATATTCCACAGAAGCCAATTTCTAGAACTCAACTGACGAGAGTACGCACTACAGCATGCATCTGAATCCTAGGCCTGGCAAATTGTACATGTAGATACAAAGGTACGCATGCGCACTGAAAAATCAGTACTAACCTAAAAACAAACAAAGCTTTAGCTTGTAAATCGATATCCATGAGTCAATATCCAAGTAAATATCACTTCTTACCTGTTTGGTGACCCACTAGGACCCCTGTTGAAATCAGGGATGGGGAAAGTCTCTTTGCATAATTGGATTGGGGGGGATATTTCGTAACAGACTGCCACCATTTGGATTTTTAACTGAATATGGTTGGTTTGTCATTGATTAATCTGTGACAAACGTAGCCAGACTGGCAGAGCAGCATGCACACGTACACGCGTACACATGATCACACGAATGTGTATCGAGTGAGTCAACTGCAACACCATCCAATATCAGTTCTACTCGCAAGCAACCAAACTTCCAAAGTATTGTGTCCAATCACTGTTCGCTGAAACAAAGTACCATTACATAGAGTCCACTATTGGAGGGGCGATACCCCCAATTCTGATATTCTCCCCCCCCCCCCCCCCCCGGTCAGTTCCACTGCCCCTGAGGAAGGAGATACAGCGGTAACACACAAAACACACAGGCGTACGCAGAGTACTGTATGCCTCCATTGAGTAAGCGCACTAAGGCATAATGAACTGATAACACCTTTATATGTCGGTACAACTACGCACTACCACATCTGAACTGTTTGTAACCTCAAATCTGTCACTATTGATACAATAGCTACAAACGATATCGATTAATTAATTAGACAACAATAGGATCAAATCTACAAAAACTTCAATAAATTATAAACCGCTACAATAAATAACAACAATAACTTAACAATAATAACTCAACAATAACTTACTTCTACCGACCGATCGGGTGTTCCAATTTATTGTTCAAACTCAGCAGTCACACAGCAGTTTCTTGCCTTCCCTGAATTGCCTTACTCTGCTGCAAACTTTGTCTGTTTAAATACTTGTCCCTCGATGACTTTCCCTGACCCATATCGTCTCCGGTCTCTTCCAAAGACTTTGAGTGAGCAACGTCTATTGAAAGAGCACTGCTGTACTTTCCGTGCTCAGTGCGAGACGGTAGATTATTATCAAGAGATTGGAATGTCTGACCCTTTTCCTGTGACTGAGCAGGTTTGGGTGACAGACCGAGTATACCGTTGCTTCGTCGAAGATTTCCTTTCATAAACATCAGACCACTGCCACACGGAGACTCGTCCGACTTCATCCTGTTTGTAGGACAATAATTCCGTGCTAACGTATGAATGACGAATGCTAGAAACATGACGACCACCACACATCCGAGCACGAGCAAGATCAACACGACCGACGGTCCGGACGATCCTACAATGCAACACACAGGTATGCAACAACAAGCAACCAGACCGACTACACATACACCCGACCTTCTTCTTCTGTTGTCTGCGTCACTGGAACAAAAAGAGAAGAGACTTGATCTGTTCGTATGGGATGTGTTAACTCTATCAGAACTAATAAGTGACATACTATTATGTTAGCGATGCCAATGGTTGTGTTACCTATCAACGGAGATGGCGATATCTCTATCACTGCCCTAGCAGATCCAGCTCTGTTGGATGCGAGACATACATACAACCCATTCTCTCTAGCTGAAACAATGAGCGTTCTGTTATTTTCACGATAACTCTTCAACTTCTTTTCTCCATACTCGGTCACCACTTTCCACCATGACATTGGCTTGGGCAAGCCGTCAACAATACACTTGAGTACTCTCTGTCCATTCCCACCGATCGATGATGAATGCTTGTATACTCGAACAGACGGAAGGATATCGACTACCAACAATGTCGTGGCATTTCCAGCACTCGTTTGGCATGTATAGTATCCAGAATCAGTAAGATCAACATTTTCAATAGTGAGACTTCTCGTGTGGTTGTTCTTCGTGTCATTTCCAGTGTAAGCGACCGCCAGAGGTCGATCGTCCTTGAGCCACACCGGCGTTCGCTCCTGAAAGTTCCCGAGACAAGCTAGAGTCACGTCATAGCCTCTGATAGACCTTGTGACATTGCCACTGGCGATAGACACAGAGCCTTCATCTAAAAACAAAACAACAAAGAGAGTCATGGAAGTAGCGTGTAGCTGCACGCAAACTCATGCAGCACTCTTGATATATAACCCAGCTGTATGTACACATGTGCACGTCAGGGCCGTAGGAGCCAATCCGGCTGGTCTGGAAAACTTTTTCAGTAAAGTTTCACCAGAGGCCTATTTAATCTACTTCCATTTTGGATAAAGAGTCTATTTAATCAATAGTAAAATCAGCTTACATTATTGGCACATACAATATTACATGCAAACACCACATTTTGCAATTCTCAACTAGATCCAGGTGTAGTAAACTTCCAGACCATTTTTGCAGCTCACGCGGGCAGCTGAACTATGAGGCTACTTTACACATACTTGTTAGCGCACGCTAAGCCGAACACTTTCTATTTGCTTGCTACACCGGCTGCATGCTCTAGATAGGGTAGGTGTACCTAATTGTGGACACTCGTGGGTAATTTGAGTTGCAAACACAGTTTCTCTGGTAACCTGCAACAGAGAGAGAGAGAGAGAGAGAGAGAGAGAGAGAGAGAGAGAGAGAGAGAGAGAGAGAGAGAGAGAGAGAGGAGAGAGAGAGAGGAGAGAGGAGAGAGGAGAGAGGAGAGAGGAGAGAGGAGAGAGGAGAGAGGAGAGAGGAGAGAGGAGAGAGGAGAGAGGAGAGAGAGAGAGAGAGAGAGAGAGAGAGAGAGAGGAGAGAGAGGAGGAGAGAGAGAGGAGAGAGAGAGAGAGAGAGAGAGGAGAGAGAGAGAGAGAGAGAGAGAGAGAGAGAGAGAGAGAGAGAGAGAGAGAGAGAGAGAGAGAGAGAGAGAGAGAGAGAGAGAGAGAGAGAGAGAGAGAGAGAGAGAGAGAGAGAGAGGGGGAAACATGTCTGATGTAGGCACCAATGTCTAAGTTTTGGAACAATACCTGTACGACTAGAATCGCACAACATCTGCTAGCGCACTAGCAAAATATACGGGATAACGTCTGTGAACAGCCCAAATGAGGGTGTATCCTAATTATGGACAATTTTTCTCTGCCACAGAAAGCGACTGGGTCTGAGTAACAGCTGGACTAGACACCTGAATGGTTGCCTCACAAGCTGGTATTTTGGGCTGCAATCAAAACCATGTTCTGTTGTGTATCACCAAGATTCACCTGTGAAACTGTTAGCACCTACAAGGTTCCTCCCATCATGTCCACAAATTCAAGGTATACGAATCAATCTTTTGTTGGATCATGAAAGTGCCCTGACATTAGTTAAGAAATTATTGAGTACCTTGGTAAAGTCTTGAGCCTATAGTTACGTGACTGTAATGTGCTAAAGAAGCACATTATGTGCATGGAGCGAACGTGTAATTCCAGTCCAGTAAACACCTGAATATCTTCACTCATACTAGATCTAGACATCAGTAATCCACTGACAATCTAGCTGTTTTCACTGCTACTACATGTGGCCACAATAGGGTATGAAATGAGAACGAACAAAGTAGGTGGAATGTCAATATCAGCGACATTCGTAATCCAGTCAGAATTTGACTGTCTTCACTGCTACTAGATCTGGCAACAATAAGACACAATATGAAAACCTACAAACTCCCCTAGGATAGGTGGAAGGTCAAAACTACCTTGTCTGATATCAATAATCAGCTCCACCAGCAACGCAAAAAGATGCCAGAACCACAGTTTACAGTTCAGACGTTCATCTAAACATGATTGATCGTCTCCTGCATTGTATCGTAGACAGAAAATTTGGTTTCTGCAAATTTAGCAAGACGCCATTTTACACAGAGGTAATACACCACAGAACATGGTTTTGATCAAGGCTCAAAATACCAGCTTGTGAGGCAACCATTCAGGTATCTAGTCCAGCTGTTACTCAGGCTCAGTCGCTTTCTGTGACGGAGAAAAAATGTCCACAATTAGGATACACCCATCGTCCAGGCTGTTTTACCGACGTTGTGCGATTCTAGTCCTGCAGGTACCGTTACGAAGCCTAGACATTGGTGCATATATCGGACATGTTTCTCTGTCTCTTCGTGCAGGCTACCAGAGAAAATAGCGATTGTAACTCAAATAACCGGGGAGTGTCCACAATTAGGTACACCTACCCTAGCTATCAGAGTATGAAATGGTTTCGACAGCACTATTCAGCAAAACACTGTTTTTACATGAAAACCGCGTATAACTAAGTCGACAAGGAATTTCGATGGGTCGTCTTGCATTCTACGTGTCAGATTGAGCACATGCAGTGTGCATGCATCCACACACACGTGCACGTCACACCATGCAGTCTCGGCGATTGCATGCCAGTGCGCGCAGCAAACATCCAGACACTAACGACTCACCTCGCTCAAACGACTGAATCGATATGATATGGACCATCAAGAGCCAGACGGTCGCCAGAGATGTAAACATGAAGCACAGCTCGTGCACGTGATAACCAGCAGGGTCGAGGGCGTCTATAGTGTCTTCAGCGTAGATTCAAGCTTGTCGTCTCGCGCGAATCGTTGACGTCGTTGAGAACCGACGAAACGACGACGAAACGACGAGAACAGTTTGATAGCAAGCTAACTTTACATGCACCTTTACCGTCCTGCACCGTTCTACCTACATTTCCACTCTCTGTTAGACACATGTTTCATGCGAATGAACCAACAGAAATGAGCTAACCGGTAAAGTGAATCAGAGCTGACTTGGTCCGCTGCAACGATTTGACCGACGTGGATTTTGTTCGGTCACGTGAACGGAGAGTAGGCGGAGCCCGTCTCACCTCTTCTTTCGTTCTCGTTCTATTCTACGGCACACCAACAGTACAGACGGTCGCGATTGTGCATCGCGATAAGAACAAAGCATACCCACTTGCTGTGACGTGCACGAGTGGAGCTACAGCGCGGAAAGATGCGCACGTGATCGCGCGATGTTTGCGTTTGATAGACAGGATCAGTGGCACTCCCGCTGTGACTACACCTGGCAAGACAAAAGATGTGAAATCCGAGACACCGCTCACGCATTCCTCGTCGTCACGTGGCGAGGAAGAAAACGCGACGGTGACAATACCGAGTACGAAATCTGTATGAAATGTTGATGTCTGTTCCCTGTGTGTGCAGTCTGCGCGAAGGCTTGCGTTTCTGGTGACATAGAAGTCCGCCTGGACATGGCCCTCTAAATATAGATAGTAATTTTAGTCTAATTGCTTTAAGTGTGTGTGTGGTGTGTGTGTGTGTGTGTGTGTGTGTGTGTGTGTGTGTGCGTGTGTAGTGTGTGTGTGTGTGTGTGTGTGTGTGTGTGTGTGTGTGTGTGGTGTGGTGTGTGTGTGTGTGCGTGTGTGTGCGCGCGCGTCAAGTACAGACAAAGCCAAGCCACAATTGAGATCTGTTGAAATCGACAGTTTACTCTGTCATGTCTACCTATCTACTCTAGATGTATGTACCTATGTATGTATTTATGTATACATGTATGTATGCCATGTATGTATTGATGTATATTTGTATGTATGTATGTATGTCATGTATGTATTGATGTATATTTGTATATATGTCTGTATGTCATGTATGTATTGATGTATATTTGTATGTATGTATGTATGTCATGTATGTATTGATGTATATTTGTATATATGTCTGTATGTCATGTATGTATTGATGTATATTTGTATGTAAGTATGTATGTCATGTATGTATTGATGTATATTTGTATGTATGTATGTATGTCATGTATGTATTGATGTATATTTGTATATATGTATGTATGTCATGTATGTATTGATCTATATTTGTATGTATGTATGTATGTATGTCATGTATGTATTGATGCATATTTGTATATATGTATGTGTGTCATGTATGTATTGATGTATATTTTGTAATCGCAAAGTCATGAACGTGCCCATGTAAAGAAAGATTATTAAAACAACTGTTTGTAACAAAGATAACAATCAATGTCTGCTACCAAGAAAATTTTCATATCTATTTTTCTTTAGAATTGCTTGTGCATCGAAAGCACACTTATAAATCAACACAACCCTATTGTGAATGACAGTCTGCTAAATAGTATAATTACATAAGCAACTCTAACTAAAATAGCTTCAATGACACGTGCAAAAGAGCAAAAATACTTAATATCCACATCTGAATAGTAATCCAAATAACTTTCATTGTCCTCTCATTCTGCATCTGCCCCTTGGCCATCGTTATGAGCTTCTCCACAATCATCTAAATTTAATTGTCTGTCTGTCTGTTTTTTGTCAATACTCAGATATTTCCAAAACAAAACAAGTACACACAACGTAACAACAATTAACCCTAGAAGCAAATCGTTCTAACCAGACAAACAATTTACAATTGTACTGTATCCTTACCGTCAGTGTAGACACCCTAATGTGATCATTAGGCAATACAAGAGACATCATGATGTCATGTGAGAATAGACACCATGCAGTTGAGTCAGCCCATAAAAGCTAGACGTTAATTAACTAGGACAAAAAGAGGTCTAGAGCGCATGCGTACATGAACTCGAAATTCATCTAAACAAAGTTAATTGGACGATATTTAAACGACCACGACTAAACGTGAAGCCCAAACAAAAAACAAACGAAATCTCGAATCTAAAACATCCAACTAACCTCCTCGGCAAAAGTAAAACAACGCAAAACGTTCGCACCAGTAGAGAAGGACCGGCAACAACGAATAAAGCTAATAAACCGCTAACAGATCCGCTGATTCCTTCTTGTAGTCTCCTCGATACCTGCAATCTCGCACGTGACCGACAGAGTGGTACCGTTACATCCGGGATATCTCTATCATGGACACAATCGTCTCTTAATTAACTACATTTCTTTTCGTCCACTAAGAATGCAACGAGTGTATATATAACAACGCGTCGATAGCTAGCAACCGATTCGCGTATGTCCAAACCGTTTTTACGCTGACTGAAAATTCTACTACAAAAATCACTCAATTAATTAATTTTGATTAATTAATTAATTAATTAAATTTGGTATGTCTGACTACGTTTCCTACGACAATATATAATTGCCAAAACCCCAAACGTCATCACTACCCCAACAGCAATTAGTATCACAGTCAGTGTAGTGACTTGGGCGTTAGCGCTGCTCGATTGTACTTCTACCTCTGTGGTAGTGCTGCTGACTGTTTGAGAGCAGACATCGTCGTCATCTGTTGTGCAAGCCTTTGTGATGCCTCTGGCAAACAACACTTTGCAATCAACGTCAAAGCTCAGCGCACAACCGCCACGGCCAACGATATTTATGTCTCGTTGTCTGATGGCTCTCGATACGCTGTTTATCATTTTGAGGGTTTTGTATAGGGAGGGAGAGTTGAGGGGAGTTCTCACGATCATTTGTGATCGAGCGGAGTTTGTTTCAAACAAAGCATTTGAAAAATTATGGTTTGAAGATGTTTGCAAAATGTCGACCAGTAGATTGTTTAAATTGTCAGCAATCTCGGTGTTAGTGGAGCTCTGCAGAAAGAGGTTGAGACGTAAGAAATGTGTGACACGGTGAGTATACGCACAGTCGCGCACTCACATGCACACACACACACACATACACACACACACACACACACACACACACATACACACACACAAACACACACACACACACACACACACACACACACACACACACACACACACACACACACACACACACACACACACACACACCAGATCTAGAAATGTTGGAAAGAGGGGGTTGATCTGCTTGCAATCATAAATTATTTATTGCTAAAAGTCGTCTGCTAGGCTGACTAGGTAAACCGTCTAGACGTATGTGAAATAATGCAATCACATGTAGAACTAAAATGTACAAATCAGCAGCATTGATCCGGCCGTTACATACAAAAATGGTCAACTGTGCTTTTAGTGCTTGAGATAGTCAGTTCAAACAGCTCATCTGCATGTGGTAGCAAAAGTAGAACCTTTTGTGCAATCTGATGAGGTAACGTGCGCAAGTCAAGGGTGGCGGAGCACGCCAGAAAGTGGTGTGGCGGAAACAAACTGATTGGCCCAATACCATTTGCAACATGTGGTAGGATGCAAAGTGGTACGGCACTCACCGTTATGCCGTACTGGCTCCGCCGCCCTTGCAAGGCAGACGCGTACTTATGGGGGTTCGGGGAGGAGTGAGAACGAACCGATCCACTTCAGTTGGAGGTCCTCTTGTACCTCTGCGTGTACACGACCGATCAGACTCAAAGGCGTATCCAGAGGGTGCTTAGAATACGCCTGGAGGCTCAAACTTCTAGTCTAGATATTTTCAGTGTGTCATGTATATAATATAAATTGTAATTTGTAGATACTCTACGATGCGTTAGTAGAGCTTTAGCTGTCTCGTTGTATTAGACAACAATTACATTACTCGTTTAGCCAACCACCTAGATTTGTCCTGTTCATCACTGGTCAAAGCTTGAATCTTCGAAGTCATTTTGCAACAGAATGTCTGGCAGCAGCAATATTCAAAGTTTTCGTTTGGCAATGTAATCCAGGAGGGAGCACGTGTCCTCACTGCTCATCCTGGATCCGTCTCTGCTGAGTCTGCATTCACTATTTGTACCAGCTGTATACAGAAGCTGTGGCTGCTGAAGTGATGGTCTGGAACACGTTCAAGATGCAGATTTAGATTTCAAGACTCTTTGGCGCGTAATGTAAAGTGTTTTTGATTCTGTTTTGAATCAGTGATCTTTCTGATTTAACAGTTAATACCACAACAAAGAATTGAAATGTCAGTATTGGTATTGGTATCGGTATCGGCTGATACGTGAACATGGAAACCGAGGTATCGGTATATGGTAAGGCAATATCGGTGGAACACTACCAGTGGCAGTGAGTGAGTCCCTCTTTTATCAGTGGTAAACCACGCCTATTGGAAAATAGGGGGTTGTAACCCCTGAACCCCCATCCGGATCCGAGCCTGCACACGCACACAAACAAACAAACACACAGGAAAACACAAACAAACAAACACAGAAAAATGCAAAAAACAAACACAAAAAACACAAACAAACAAACACATAGAAAAAGAAACACACACACAAACAAACAAACAAACAAACACACATTTCTCACAATGTTAACAAACAAAGTGAGTACATACCTTGAGACAAGTGCAGTCTGCATCGACGAGTTTCATCTGCAGCAACGGATACTCAACAAAAAAACGAACCGCCTTTCTTCCAAACTTTCGACGCTCACCGTTCTTCGACAACGAACGATCGAACCCATAACTCTCCACGACGACCGATTCCTCGGACCCGCGACTGACAAACGGCCATATCTCGAGCCCATACACTCTACCAGCCGCACAATCCACGGTCACATTCGCGACACTAGAATCCCTTCCGTAGGCAAACACACTCTCGAGTCCTTCCACCTGCTCTACCTCTTCAGTGGAGAGACTGAACGAGACCATTTGAAACAGGAATACAAACGAAGTACAATCTCGAGTGTCGTACGTAAAGAACAAAGTTACATTGGACTTGCAAGAGACACTCGCACGTACATGTAACTTAAAACCTACGAAACGAGGGTAAAGATACGAATCAACGCGACAGGAAAATATGGGGGAGACGCAGGACTCACACGTTGCGGTCGAATTCCCTCTTGGACTCGGACTTGGAGTAGGCGTGGCTTGGGAATGAAGCGGGAAAACGCGAAGAAGCACGTCGCTCTGAACGATTCCGTGAGAATGGAATCCCTCGCACGTGTAGCGACCCTCGTCGGAAGGCTGGACGTCGACGATGGTCAACGTTTCGCCGTCTCCCCCTACTCGATAGCGCGAAATCTCTTCGAGCAGTTTGCCGTCCCGATACCACCTGACGAGAGTCAGATCGGTTCCGTTGCAAGCGAGCGTGGCGTTCGATCCCTCGGTCGCGTAGCTAACGTTCCTATCCGATCCGAATCGACTCAGTTCTATAATTAGAAATAAACAGGAAAACGAGGAGTTAATGGTAAAACGCCAGAAAACCGAAATTGCTACAAACAGACCGAGAGAGACCGACGTTGCTATGTAACTGTTATTGACTTTTGCTGATGTGATGCATTCGTAGCGACCTGCGTCGCTTAACTGCACGTTCTGGATCCGAAGTTGAAGACCGCCTAGGAGAAGTTGCACGTGCGGGTCTCGTCTAAGGGAAACTCCGTCTTTCTTCCAGCCTTTCACAGTAGGTTGGGGGTTGCCCGACGTGATGCAAAAGAGAGAGACGTTTTGGCTTGGATAGACAACAGAGGGAGATATCAATACGTAAGCAGAGCTGGCAGCAACTGCACAGAAAGTTAGAATTTGAGTTATAAAAGTGGCAAACGTATCAAGTGACTAGATGTGCCTCACCCAGTTCAAGTCTTAGAGCGCAGACTAACAGTGCAGTCCATGTTCTGTTGATCTGCAGTACCTGACGACGAAATGCGCTCCCATATGCTAGAATCATCTCGTCTTTATATAAAAACCGATTTGAAAGCGTGTGTTTCAAAAGATAAAACAAAGAGAATAGCTGACGGTAGACGAAGCTGGCTTGTAGACTACATACATCACACTAGACCTATACTAAGCACTTACTACAACGCAAGTCCTTGAACGTCTGGAATCAGCACAAAAGGGCGCTCGAATTTCTTTTGGGATTGACATTTGATTATCAGACGATATCGTTATTGAAATCCGAGTTTGCTTATTGGTAGTTGCAATGCTCCAATGTAATTGGATTACCTCCTAATCAACGAGTAACCGGGACGTTGTTGGCAGCTTGCCATTGATGTCGGATTACTCCACTAGGTCGCTGATTGTGGTAGAGGACGATATGGCGCATCGCAACGAGCGGTCACTACACTTTGAAAAGTAAGTAAGAGCGCTTATTCTGGCACTTCGTGTTTTACCCGTGTATATACATACATATACATACACATCACTGCGCCAACTCGAATTTATCGACGGAAAACGCGGCTTTGACTCTGAAACGCATCGTGTAGGTGGGGAACGACTGGCTTAAGGCTTCACGAGCACGATAAAATGATGAATTACTGCCTCGGTCATGCAGCCGCAGCCCACAAATGTTTTGTTGTTTTGCATTGTCCTTTGTTCTAATATGCGGTACCTGCTCAATGGAGTAGCCACGATGGGAGGTTTGGGAGGCAAACAAGCTCTAACACAAATTGTTTCCGACTTTAAAAATCTAAACCCTTTACGTATCAACAACCACGGCCTATCTCACCATCATAGTGTACAGAGTGTACACTCAAAGAAAGAACAACCTTTCTGACTGTCATCTTGGCAAAACTGTCAATAAGATGGCCTTGCATAGCAACTCTATGACGCCCAAAAGTCTCTGAATAACCAATCGCCCACATGCTCCCTCTCACTTGGCTACCGTATCAGCTGTGCTTTTCACGTGACATAAAACCATACATTCTTTCGAGTACATCCGTCTTTGTATCTACAGATTTGGATGGAAAAGGTACATGCTGTCCATGTCCCAGCAAGTAACAAATTCTTTTCAAACGAAACGGTACATAGCCCTCGTAATAGTACTTCTAACTCGTGAAGTGGGTGCAGCCAATGCAGCAATAACTAAAGGTATCCAACAATTACGCACAAATGTAAACGCGGCAGAGAATTACATGTTTTTATGTTTTCCAGGTAATACAAATCCAACATCTTTGAGTTTTCGCGACGTAACGGCGACTCTAGAAGCGACGCCGTCCGTCCATGTGTTCAACAAGCGAACCGTCGTCGTCGTGTTGTCGTGTTCGTGGGAAGGGGCCCGAGCGGGACCCCGGACGGCACGCTACAGATGGCTTCTCGACGGTAAAGCAATCAATACTTCCACACGACCGGACCACTACAGTCTGCGACACTCTGGTGCCTCGCTGACGCTTGTCGGACCCGGTCGAGACGACGAGGGAACTTATCGCTGCCAGGCGATGTCGACAAACGGTCACGTGATCGCCAACAGCACGGCAGCCTTAGTACATAAAGATGGTAGGACGAGAGCAGGCATTAGCAATGTGTGATCTATATGATGATTGTCCTTGTTTTTTTCGATGTTTAGTGCCCATTTCTGGTAATACCCAAGTGATTACCAAAGGCACTAGAGGTCGACTGAGGTGTCCTTCGACCGGAACAGGACACTCTGCTGTCATATGGAACCGCGACGGCATCCAACTGCTCAATGGTACCAAGTACCGCCACACCAACGGGCCAGACCTCGAGATCGTGAGCGTCGACTGGGACGACATGGGCGAGTACGTGTGCACGGTTGTCGCTTCGAATGGACACCCAGACCACAAAATTTACGTCAGTGTTCAAGGTTATCCTCTAGCACAATTCAACCGCATTGTTCTGTTGTAATTGTGTGTGTGTGTGTGTGTGTGTGTGTGTGTGTGTGTGTGTGTGTGTGTGTGTGTGTGTGTGTGTGTGTGTGTGTGTGCAGGGCCGCCTATCCCTCCGTCAAAGATCCACGCGCAGACAAGCAGCAATGGTTACATACCGTGTAACAACGTCGTGCTTTCATGGATGGCGCCTGAATTCAACGGTCACAAACCGGTTCTCGTCTACGAAGTGGCTTGCGACAAACAGATAAGCGGAGCTCTTCAGCCCTTCTTCCGAACCGTAACCGGCAAAACGACGGCTGCCGTGCCTGTAGATCAACACGGAGTCGAGAACGTGTGTTTCGTACGGGCAAACAACACACTGGGGTACTCCAATTGGAGTACCTACTACTTCCAGTGTCGTTTCGACTACAATTCTGAACCTTTACCACCAACTGCTGCTAAAACAGTGTCAACGGCTACAGGTAAAGTTTAAACAATAACGATCACATAGCCATCAATGTACATACGTATTACCCCGCCTAGAAGAGCAAGGGCTCTTATTAGAACATTTGGAACTATGTGCCTTTGTACAGAATGTGGTTAGGGAATAGGGTAAAAGCCATGGAATTCCCTGGAGGATCACAGACAAAAACATCACATGATAGCTACAGATCTGATGGGGTGCAGCATTTCTAACTGATGCACAGAGCAGTTGTCGCAGAAAATATTTGTGAAGGTAACAACCAAATCAGAATAAAAAAATATGGCTATCAGTAATGTCTTCTCGTGTCTGCAATCCTCCAGGGAATTCCATGGCTTGTACCCTATTCCCTAGCCACACTGTACAAAGGCACACAGTACCAAATGCTCTAATAAGAGCCCCTGCCCTTCTAGGCGGGGTAATACGGTTGGCGTATAGGGACCAAGGCAGCCAAGGTCACCATGCGAGCCCCGATCATTTTTGCTGCCTCACTGCATTACCCTCAAATGCATAAAACAATTCGCTTGCACAAGAGTGTAACGTTTGGCCACCCAAATGTGAACCCGCGTAAACTAAAACTAACCCATCCCCTGATTTAATTTTAGTATTAGACTCATTTATTCAAATTCATGAGGTTAATTGTTTTTACAATTAATTGTAAGATTATGTGACCCATGTGCCATTTTCACAAAGAACACGTTTGTATGGAGCTCCACAACACTTTTTCAACAGCAGATCTTCACACACAAAGAACTCACAATAGACTATCTGACTACCGTTTAGAGAGAATTGTTGACTTGGAACAGGGTTGTGAATCTGGCCTATATATGTACGTCTGTTGTTGCCAATAAAATTAAATGTAGAAGTGAACCTGTACCTTAGACAATAACCATTACAAACAGCAAGAACAATAGATGTTGATCTTGACTTAATGTACTTATTCAATTATATAGCATTAGCCTGTGTACCATGAAACATTTGGCATGAAGTGCTTGTTAACACTCACACTCATGGTCATTCTTGCATTCACAGCATTGTAATGATTGCATGCATTCCTACATGGTGCACCTGTTCTCATATTACATGTAGTAGCAACATGCATGGAGTTTACAGACAAAACTAAAATTCATAACTAAAACTAAAATTAGGGCAAAAGAGTTACCAAAACTAAAACTAAAACTAAATTGTCTTGAAAAAAACTAAAACCAAAACTAAAATAAACGTAATACCAAACAATGGGGCAAATTTCGAAAACTTCCTATGCCTACACTGTAGACTTTCTTTTTCATCTATTCGTATAGGAACTGCAAGATCCGGGCTGACGTTTACTTCGTCAATTGCTGTTCATCCTACATCAGATGGTTCACAGGACTTGCCCAATGAAACAACAAAACCATCTAAAACAAGAAATCTAAGTATGTCACGAGCACATTTTGACATGCATTACAGTTTATGCTGACACATATTTTTGTGTGTGTCTATCAACGCTATATTAGACTTTCAAGTGAGTGGTCCACTTTACAACGTCCTTCCAAATTCAACCAGACATGTTCTAAGTCCTTCAAGTACTGATGAACCAATGGGCCCACCCGGTATATTTTATTATCCTGCTTTGGTTTTTCTAATTAAAAGAGTTGATTGTATCATTGTCTATAGGAAAACAAAACTACCCAGCAATCGTTACAGCGATACTACCTGGTGCAGCCGTTTTCATTGCAATCTGGGTAATGATATACAAACACAAGAAAACCACGAAGAAGAAGATCTATGACTTAGAACTATCGCAAGACAAGCACTCAAAACAAGTCCAGGAAATGAAGGAAGGACTGAAGCAAACCAGTGTGTACCAACAGAAACAATCTCTAGAGAATGCAGACTTGTTGGTCGAGAATGGCAATTCAATGCCTGACCCAACCTAGTTATGTTTAGTGCTACTGTACTGCAATCAAAGGGACTTCGGTGGCCTCTGCATCAAAGAACTCCATCTGTGATGCAAGCCTGGCACCAATGTGCAGCTCTGCTGTCTCACGTGCCAAGGTATGTCCTCCCTGCCGAAAGTCGAGGGTTTCCCCGGCCTAACCGGTTTTCCTCCCTCCGCCTGAATGTCCTCCATAATGGCTGAACAATTAAGCGTGTAAATTAGCAGCCTCTGTACAAAGTCATCGCTGGCTTTATGTGAGTGATTTTATGCATAAAAATATGTATTAGTGTCCAAATGATACATTGCAAGTCCGCGGCAAAACTACTGACACATTTACGCTTGAAGGCGTGGCCATGGGTAGCGTCAGCAGAAACGCATCCGTTTTCAGGTCACGTACGTTTTCTTAGATAGAAGAGGACTATTGTCTAGGCTCGTAGGTTTGCTAGACTTTTGGAAACTCACAAGTGCGCATCAGTAACTTGTGTCCTCCTTTCATTTTTTGATAGCATTTCCCTCGCTAGCGTAGCTCTAGACAAAGGCGCATTCGGCCAGGCGTGCGTTCAATGTACGGCACCAGATCACAAGGCGTGAGCAAGTGCCACTCCGCCTGGATTGCGTCTTCCAGTTCATGAACGTTTAGAGGCCTATGAAGCTCAACAAGCCGTTGATGACAGCCAATTTCGTGCAAGATATCTGGTGAGCTATAGCGGGTCAATCAAGGAACCATGACGCCCAGAGTCTCGTTTTTCTAGCTTCACTAGCAGCGGAATTCTAATTCTTAGGCATCGTGTAGCGTCATTTGAGTCATGAAGTTCTCTTCGGAAGAACTGCATGACGACAACTTCCTGCGCTGCAAACTGGTGCAAGTTTGTTTGCTGATCTGTTGTCCCTTGTTGCGTCATATTCACTAATTGAAGCTGTTCGATGGCTTTCAGCTAGTTTTTGGTCTTCCACGGGAAGCTCTGCGTTGACTTCCTTCTCCAGTGTCCAGTCTTTGGAGAGTTCAGTTAACAGTAGAGCGAGAAACACGTAAAAGTTGGCAGATCTTAGATGGTTTCCTAGTACTGGAGCGGTATAGTAACAGAATATCGCGGTGTTGTCTTTCACAACTCGTTTCATGATGGAAAAGTTCTCTACGCGGATGCGTATACTAAGGAATAGCTTTTGTGACTGCTTTTCAGCTGTTTGAGAAAAAATTGGCGCGGTTTCTTAATAAATAGCAAAACTAGAAAACTTTCCAAAAATAGTACAAGTAAACCAGAAATGTGTCAATAGTTTTGACGCGGACTTGCTTTACCTGTGTGGTGTGTGTGTGTGTGTGTGTGTGTGTGTGTGTGTGTGTGTGTGTGTGTGTGTGTGTGTGTGTGTGTGTGTGTGTGTGTGTGTGTGTGTGTGTGTGTGTGAGTGTGTGTAAGCACGCACACTGTGTGCATGCGTGCACCAAACTACAAGATCTGAGTAGATGCAGTCTATCACGTAATAAAAGTTTTAAACATCCAGGTAGCTAAAATAGTTTTTAGAGCTGATAAACACACAAACAATACTTTCCTTCAAGAGTTCAACAATCAAAGTGACCATAGCGATTGCCCATACGATAGCAACAATAGATGTTGTAATGCCACAAAAATTATAATTCAAAAACAAATTTTACAATAAAACTTAAAATCAATGTCCTGAAAATGCCCGGTTCCTGTTACACTAGGGTTACGCCCACATAATAATTTACCACTAACTGGCAGTGAATTAAGCACTAGCAGTGCAAAACACGTACATTCCACATACAACAAACCGTTCACCAAGTTACAAAGTTGAAAGCAATACCAAGTGACAATACCCACATGTTTTTACCCTGATGCAGAGCCTCTTTTCATTTAGTAACAGTATGGCACAATTCTCCACGGAACCTGAGATGTATATTTGTCCCAGAGATATTTGTATTTCTGTTGACATCTCACATTGTCGTCCCGCTCTCTTCTAACAAGAAGCAAAACATAATAGACAGGGTATAGCCATGGCAGCAGTGATCCACCAATCCAACCACCAGGAAGAGCCAAACCAACAGCCATTAGTATTTCGCCAAGATAATTGACATGCCGAGATACACCCCAAAATCCAGACACCAACAACTTGCCCTACACATCAAAGTCCTATTAAGCCAAATTCTATCTACAAAGAACCAAACCCATACCCCAATGCTTCTCTGCTCTATGAACCCATACTTCTTAACTTTTTGATCAATCTTGAACTTGTACTTCTGGTTGTTCGCTCCTCGAGACAACACATACCCGACAATAAAGACAACAATCGATATAATCAGTACATAATATAAATAAGGAACATCGCCTTGTTTGGCTTGGTAGAGTACAGGCAAGCCAATGCTGTAGAAGTATGGATAAAAGCAAAGGCATCCCCAAGCTAGCTTGAAGCCAACATTTTCAGCAAACAGATCATAAGTGTACAATTGGACATGTTCATGGTAGACATAATCAACCAAAAACCAAGTCATTTCGCAACAGTAAACAATCAACGGCCAAGATATCTCCTGAAACGTAGAGTAGTGATAAACCAATCCCGACAACACATTTATCTCCAGCATCGTTGCTCCTGCCAGGTAGAAGAACATTTTGAAGTCAATCAGTCCCAAGCAAGGATTCAATTCCCACCCATTGAAAAATATTCTGGCAGCTTTACGAAAATTCTTGAAATCTCCGACGTCCCTCGATGCAGGAACAGAATGAGCCGACATGTGTTCTTCAAAGGGCCCCTTTAGGTAAAACAATGAGGACACCACCAAGCCCAGAAGGCACGCCCACACACAACAACTCATTCGGTGGGAACTTGCAAGTGTAAACGATGTGTTGGATAAATAACAAGCGCAGCCAGTCACACAGATAGTAAGGAGAAAGACTCGTAAACCGTTCAGTCTGTACAGCAAAGGTTTCCCTCTCGCATTTCGTACGTAGCCGCTCACCCTTCGGCCTGGCACGACAATGTAAAGTAAGAAGCACGACGCGTAGACCAGAAAGAGATACGCAGCAGGAGCGCGAAGTTCTTCTAGAGTCGACATACAGCTCCTACACACGACCAAATCACCAACCGCGGAGGGCAGAACAGGACGCGACATGTAGAAGAGAAAACACTGCGAGTATTAGCACGCAACATGCTACTAAACTAAGGTGTATGACAGTAGTAAATGGCATTTACTAATACAGTGAACTACAGTCTTACCTAAAAATTCTTTTGAAGTGTACACCTCAAACTCCTCAGTACGTACACACATATATACATACATACATACATACCTACACACAGACAGACAGACAGACAAGTGGACGGACGGACAGACAGGCAGGCAAGCAAACACTGGGTCACTAGATTTTTCCATTAGCTTATTCCCACGTATTAGCTCAATTTATAAAAATATATATTATTGAGACAGGCAGACAGACAGGCAGGTTATTTTATTAGGATACAGCGTGCATGCAGGCAGGCAGGCAGGTCACTGTATCTTTTGTAAAATATGGCTACTGGTAACTTCGGTAGAATTAAACTAGGTCAATTTCAAAGACATCATTTGTTAAATTTGTTCTAATCTGCCCAGTCAAAACTGACCACGTGGCTCAGATTACAGGTAGCGGTGACAGCTCCAACAATAATAGACATTTATTGCATTTACAATCGCCTTGTCATACACATACGTCTAGTTGTTACCGACAGCTTTGTACACAATATAAAGTTGGGCGTGATAACACCACACACCACACTATACGTGTCCATGGTGATCTTGCAACCGAGGTCTTTTCGTATCTGGCTCATCTGGTAGTTCTCCCAAGCCTTCAAGGAATTCGTCATCCATAAACCACTCGCTCCCATCATCTTCATTACTAGACAAAGACTTCTTGTCTCCTCCTGTTTCCCACCCTTCCAAATACTGCTCTATGGTTTTCTGTTTAGAATTAAGATGCATCTCATAATCAGACTGACGAAAATCATCCTTACTAAGACCAGCCTTTCCTAGAACATTCAATTTTGTTTGAAGCAGATGCCACATGTAATCATCGGCTGTTCCTGATGCAATCAGGTAACGAATGTTGACCGAGTTCTTTTGCCCGATCCGATGAACTCGATCCTCAGCCTGGATCAACACTCCAGGATTCCAGTAGAGCTCAGCAAATACCACAAGAGAAGCCGCGGTTAGATTAATCCCAGTGTTAGCTGCTGTCACCGACAACACGGCTGCCATAACTGTAGAAATCTGTTGAAATTTCTCACACAATGGAAGTCTATCTTCACCTGCAGTTTTACCATCAATACGAATATAATCATACTTTTTAGAATCTAAAGTGTTACACACAGCATCCATCACACGTTGGTGGTGAGCAAAAATGAGAACTTTTGATCCGCTCTCCATCAAATCTGAAATATAGTCCACAACAGCAGAGCACTTTGCTTCCGCAGTACTACTATAGAAGTTGAGTAAAGCACTGTGCTTCTCTGATCTCTTCGACTGGGTGGCTCTCATGAACTCTTCCTCTGCTTGCTTGATCTTATTCACCTTCACAAGACTCGGATCCAGTTTGACCACCTGACGAAACTTGTCGGGCAATTGTGATAAGACACATGCTTTTAAACGTCGAATCATCACCTTCTCTTCCAGTAGCAGCTGAAGTTCCTCCAAATTTGATGATCCACTGAAATCCCAACCAAAATGACTCTTGTGTCCATTGCAGTACCTTACTCCAAACTGGATAAAAGATGGAAACAACTTGGGTGCCACAGCTTCAATTTGTGTGAATAATTCAGAAGGACGAGACAGAGCAGGCGTGCCAGACAAAAGAATTGTTCTCTTTGATGATTTCAGCAAAGGGAGACACACACTAGATCGTAAAGCTTTGTAATTCTTGAGACAGTGACTTTCATCTGCGATAACAATCTGAAAGCCTCTTGCTCGTAACTTATCTTGTAGTCTCACAGCGAGATCATAACTGACAATAGTAACAAGTCCAGATGAAAGATCGGTTTTTGTGTTGAAAGCAACGATAATATCCTGATGCTCCAATGAAGGTAGCCAACGAACTAATGCATCAGCCCACATCATTCGTACAGATGATGGACAAATAATAAGCAGGGGCCAGTCTCGACAATAATAACTAGCTATACCGATTGCTTGAATTGTTTTACCTAAACCCATATCATCAGCTATCAACACTCTTCCTTTGTTTCTAATACCAAATTCCACTCCTTCCTTCTGAAAAGGCATCAAAGTGGCAACCAGATTCTTGTCTATTGAATCGAAATCAACTGCTGAGATTGCTGACTGCTGTGTCCCTTGAAATGTAGCTACAATCCAAGCTGGAAGAGGACACACTTTAATTTCATCATGTTTGCTCAGCTGCTCGATGAAATCAGCATGATCTTCTAGTCCAATCGACCACGTTTTAGAAGCAGCATTGAAAGTGCTACCCTTTGTGTTTCTACAAACTGCCACCACACACTCGTTAAAACCGCATTCAATTCTAAATCGCCTGTAATCCGTCAGAGCACAATTTACGTCAAACGTTGGTCGTCCAATCGATTTGTTGAAACCCGAGTATTTGGCGGGGAACTTCGAATTCGAATAATTGCGATGTTTCTCGCGCGCTCGATACGGAAATTGTTTTCTCCACGTGCGTGACATATTGCCTTTGGTTCTAACGGCCTGTGGAGCAGCCGGACGACGACCAGACGTTGTCTCGACTCGAAACGGAGCAGGCACTTTTGTGACAGCCTGTTGTCTGCTCTCCTCGAGTTTGGCTTGAGCTCTCGCTTTGTTTTCCTTCATACGCCGCTTCTGGTCTTCAGTCAACGACATGGTAACCAATTAGAGTTGGGCGTCAAGCTAGACCTCTCGCAGCGGGTTGTTGGGTACGCGGACTAGTTCTTTCACACTTTCAGATAAAGGCCAAGGGCAAATGGCAAAAACTGAGAGATACTGAGTAGTTAAAAGTGTTGCAGCATAAGTTGCTATAGGTACCCGTATTCACAACCGGTGTCACAAATATTGATTGTGCGCATGCGTTCAAAACATGGCGACTGCTTTTCTTGCAGAAAGATATGCAAGAAAGTACAACGTGTTAAGCGAGAAATGTAGAGAAATCGAACACGTAAGTGCAATTGTCTTCTAACCGTTCTAACGTCTGAGCATCAACGGGGGCCCATACACCTTCAAGACTTCGTGTGTTACTGTGCAGGAAAACAAGATTGTGGGTTACAAGTTGAGAGAAATCAGACGTGTAGTATCGAAAATCAGAAAAGAGAAGAGGTAGAGCTATCATAGAGCGTACAACGTTACCTGTTATGCTTAGCTATTTTCGTTTCTCTCAGATTATTGATGAAACGGCTGGACAAAAGAGGAGACGAATACCGAAGTAAGCCATCACACATACAGGTTCCACTCTTCGTACGACTAGGATGCTGTAGATGCGGTATTTGTGTGTTCTTATTGCAGCGTGACGTCATCCCTGCCGTGCCTTATCCGGGAATTGCTCCGCCGGTCGTTCCAGATTCTGGCATACACCCAGCCATTAGGGTTATTCCGCCCGACGAGTTACATTCATTTACTCATTTTATTCCAATTCAGACGCCTGTTACGGAGACGTCGGTAAAGGGGAAATCGCCCCAAAGAAAGGGAAAGGGCGTGTCAAAGAAATCAGAGAAAGCATCTGCCACTACTGCTGATCGAAAAAAGCAGAAGATCGAGGATTCAAATATTCCTCCTGTCCCGCGTAAACCGGCCAACGCTTTTTTGATCTTTTGTCAGCAGAACAGAGAGTCGACTCAAGAACAATGTGGAGTTCAGTTACAACAGCAAGGACAAGCACACCATGAGCTAACTAGAATGCTGGCTAAAAAATGGAATGAAATGGCATCACCAGACAAGAAGGTGCAAATAGAGATGCACACGCGCGCGCGCGCGCACACACACACACACACACACACACACACACACACGTGGCACACGCACACACGTGGCACACGCACACACGTGGCACACGCACACACGTGGCACACGCACACACACGTGGCACGCACACACACACGTGGCACGCACACACACACACACACACACACACACACACACACACACACACACACACAACACAAGCAAACCATTAACTTTTAAACGTCACTAACTGTTAACTTCATGGCTATAGATATTCTATGAATTGTATGAGCAAGAGAAGTTACGTTATGCGCGGGAAATGGAGGTCTTTCAAGCCGCCGGCGGTGTCTTACCTACTAAGTCATCTCCCGGACGCGGGACAAAGAAACAGGGAAAGGCGTCCAAACGCAAGAAAGGACAAACACTTGCAACCGAAACGAACGGAATGTCGAACTCAGAACTGGAGAGTACCGGCAGCATTGCATCAACCCGCATTTTCCCCTCGCCCTTCTACGAGGGCGTCGGTCTGGACGACGACGACGATTCGTTCGGTTTCAGCGGCGAGATCGACGTCAAGTCCGCTCTCGCCGTCTCTCCAAAATCGCTTCCTCGTTTCCCCAACCGAGAGACTCCGTCACAATTCTCGGAGTCACCGGCTCCGAGCAGTAGCAACGGAGAGGAGGAACAAGACGATGTATTATATTAGTGTATAAATTGATATCGAAAACTGCGCAGTGTAGAGATCTAGACGTGTACAAACACCGACTATAGAAACGAAAAAAGCAAGCATAGTGCATAATTCCAGCA
Source organism: Corticium candelabrum (assembly GCF_963422355.1). Classification (NCBI taxonomy): domain Eukaryota; kingdom Metazoa; phylum Porifera; class Homoscleromorpha; order Homosclerophorida; family Plakinidae; genus Corticium; species Corticium candelabrum. Next base: position 3,701,267 of record NC_085093.1, on the reverse strand, counting down.
AACCATTGTCTAGTTATATCGTCAAGAAAAACACTGCTGCACTTTCTCTCGAATTCCCAATGCCATCTCTGCGAAATTCTCGTACGACTTTGCGATTTCCAAACGAGTACAGAGTGACGGGATGGTTTTCTCGGTTTCCTGAAACCAACGCAGTGCGTTTGTCATATTCTGTCGCCACCTGACGTCGATATCTCCACAACCCTTGAGCAGTCCCGGCAGCAATGGGAACTGGCGAGGGAAGTGGTGGCGTAGATAGACGATAACCAGGGCGGTTGCAAAGAGGTGCATCGCTTTGCTGTAGATGGTAGATCCTAGAGATTGAAGGCAAGCGTCAAATATGTCCACAGTGCGGTCACAACTGGTCCTACCCGTAACTGGTCCTGGTCGGACATATAGGGTTTGTTTGGTTAGAGTTAGGGCTAGGGCTACTATATGTAGGGTTAATTGCGTGCCATATTACCGCAGTCAAGCTGGTCGTCCAGGACCAGTTATAGACCTCAACTGTTTCAGGACCAGTTATAGACCACAACTGGCTCAGGACCAGATAGACCACAACTGGTTCAGGACCAGACCAGCTATAGACCTCAAGTGGTTGATGACCAGTTATAGACCTCAACCAGTTCAGGACCAGTTTTAGACCTCAACTGTTTCAGGACCAGTTATAGACCACAACTGGTTCAGGACAAGCTATAACCCTCAACTGGTTCATGACCAGTTATAATAGACCACAACTGGTTCAGGACCAGATAGACCACAACTTGTTCAGTACCAGCTATAGATCACAACTGTTTCAGGACCAGACCAGCTATAGACCTCAAGTGGTTCAGGACCAGTTATAGACCTCAACTGGTTCAGGACCAGTTATAGACCTCAACTGGTTCAGGACCAGTTATAGGCCTCAACTGGTTCCGGACCAGTGATAGACCTCAACCGGTTCAGGACCAGTTATAGACTTCAACTGTTTCAGGACCAGTCACGGGTGCGGACCATTTATAGCGTGACAGTGCAAACAGAGTCAATCGCTCCGATTCAGTGTCGTTACCTAGAGACTTCAGACCAGCCGACTCAATCTTCTCACGCAAATTGTTCAGATCTAAGCTCAACAGAGTGCCGAGATACTCAGTAAATTCCCAATACCCCTCCTGCATGAACACAGCAATTCAATATTGTTGGGCATGCGTTGACTATAGCGATCGAACTAACCGGCTTTTGAACACTGAAGAATTTCGGTATGTCATCCGGGTTTCCACGAGCAATTGGACGTCGACTGTCTGTACTTTGTTGGTCCGAGTGAGGTATGCCGTCTAGACTTTTTTCTGATTTATCAAGACTTTCACTCCAGCTATCGTCGTCGTCGTCGCTGCCCTTACATACGTCGGTACCGCGCATCGGGGCCATATCAGCCTCAGATGCTAAATGCGGAAAGTGCTACTGTGATAACAACGTGTGTAAAATACAACGGATTTACCCAGACTGTTGATCTTTCTTCCTCTTCCTTCCGCCGGTGGACCGTAGAACATTCTTGCTCTTCTTCCCGCCAGTGGCATGGATAGAAATCCTAAGCGACGACAAACTATTCAGCAAGTAGACTTACGTAAAGGAGTCAAGGGTAAGTATAGGGTTGAGGGCCCAGCCGGCCTTTACGAGGCGAAAGATCTCTTCAATAAAGCCTGGTTCACAATACACCTCGCCTCGCGTCGCGTCAAAGGAGGCCGTTTCTAACGCGACGTGTTGGTTCCAGGCTAAGATTTTTTCCTATTCCAGCCCGTCGCATCGCGTCGCGTCGCAAACGGCCTCCTTTGACGCGACACAACGCGAGGTGTATTGTGAACCAGGCTCTAGTCTTTCGCCTTATCCAGGGTGTCTCGCGTGGCCAGACCTTCTGCGTACGCGGGGCGAGACTGAAGCCGCGACGTGACGCGGCGGAAAGGGTCTGGCTACTCGAGACTAGGCTGTATCTCTACTGTGCTGGCCCAGGGCTGGACCCTCTTGCTAAAACGTAGCCTCGTGCCCAGGCCCTTGCATCGCCCATTCAGATCTATCCAGTCTACATGTACTCTTTCACTTTCAATCTCACCACCAATCGCCTTCTCTTTGGCCACTACCATGGGACTGCTGCCGGTCATCATACAGTCCCTATACCGCGGCTCACGCTCAAAATCTAAATGCGCAAAAGTAATAATTATTCTACGCAATACTAACGTGTCTAGAAATGTAACGAGTGGATTACCCAAACGATCGAACGATGATCGTACTTTCCTGCTTGGCAATCGTTTCATTCCTAGACGACAAAAATCATTTACAACGTGTACAATTGACTCAGCCATTAGGATGGAATACAAAATATTATTTTGTATATTTTTATAGTTCATATAGAATATTAATTTTTATACGTTTTATTACATGTAATTTGTGTTTAAGCCAAATTTAAATTTTTATATATTTTATAATTCATATAAAATAAAATATAACAGATTCATTAAAAAATAATAAATTTTAATGTTATATGACAGTTCTACAGCAAGGATACTGTACTTACTCGACTGGGCAACATCAGTGTTTTCAAATGATGATGCTAAACCAGTGTGTGCTCTGGAAGTTTGTCGTATTGTCTGCTCTTGTACAGACTCACCTTGTGATGGTAAGTCACTTTGTGCTAGATTTAAACTAAATGATATTGAATGAAATTGAGATTGAGCTGGCACCGAACGTGATACATCTGACGATACTAAACATCGTGATCTTAATCTTGGTTTTTGTATAGCTAGTGGTGGTGGTGCTGCTGCTGCTGGTACTGGTGCTACTGCTGGTGGTTGTGGTGCCGGTGGTGGTGGTACTGGTGCTTCTGGTGGTGGTCGTTGTGCTGCTGCTGCTGGTGGTGGTCGTTGTGCTCGTCGTGGTGGTACTGGCCCTACTCGTATTTTTGCAGCACATCGCATTAATATTGGTGGTTGTGCTTGTACTGGTAGTGCTGCAATCGGTGCTTCACTTAACGATGCAAAAAGTGGTACTCTCTCTTGACGTGAATTTCGAAATTGTGGTAGTGGTGGTGGTGCTGCACCTCCTAATGGTAGTGGTGGTGAGCCTCCTGGTGGTGGTGGTGCGCCTCCTGATGGTGGTGATGGTGGTAGTGGTGATGGTGGTAGGGATGGTTGAGAGTTTTGCCTTTTAGTCCATAGCACTGGTCCACGGGCTTTCATACTACAGGCTACAGGTAGTGGGAACTTGTCTTCATCCGTAATGGCATGCAATTTAAGACTGTCTGGCCCTGGTGTAAACATTGAATCACTACTTGCAACCCTTTCTGCAACTCTGGTCAACGACAAGTCCTTTTTGAGGGCTTTTTTCGAAGGAGCTATAGACAGTCACACAAAACAGAAACAAAAGAATGAAAGGTCAAACCTATTAATTCCCAACAAATGAAACAACAACTCCAGGGTTAATATTTTGTCTATGTTTCCACACCCAAATTGTTATCTAATCACTTATTCAATGTAAACGTGTGTTACTACACGTTTCAAATCTTGCCTGTCATCGTTCATGCAAAAGCAATGAACACCTCAAAGTACAAGGCATGAAAAGGTCTGATATGTCTATTCATGTAATGCAAAAAAGTACACAGTAAGTTAGCAGACTCAATACAGGAGCATCACGTAAGTCGAAAAGTGGGAGGCTCTAACAAATTTCAATAATTACGACAACTAGTTTTAAGAAATTGTATTACACAAGCTATCTAGAGAAATGTCGTGCACAGAGAGCAGCAAATTGCGACACAGGATCGCCTACACTTTTCAGTTCTTTAGCTAGTCATCAATACCATGAGAAACCTATGGTCTGCGACCTCCAGGAACTGCGTGCTAGCAGTGCCAGGTTTAAGTCTTTACCCAGACTCACGTAAGCCTAGCAGTAAACAGGAGGCTGAAAGTGTCATACGGGAACCAGACACTGCCAGGCTCACGTGAGTCTGGGGACGAGGCTAACGCATACCATGTCAAAACTAGAATGCCTTAATTAAATAAATTTAAATTTGGTTTAAACAAAAATCACATTTAATAAAATATAAAATATATGTAATTAACCAAATTTGAATTTTTATTTATTAATTACATATATTGATTGTATATATTTTATTAAATGTGTTTAAATTTTATATAATTTTTATTTATTAAACACAATCACATTTAATAAAATAATATATATATATATATATATATAGAATGTATATAAAATGTATAAAAATTATTATTATTATTATAAAAATTTATGATCCACCTTACACTACGACTGCATGATCTCCAACAAATTGAGATTGAATACAGTAATAATTATTAACAAACCACGCCCTCAAAAAGTGGGACTACAGCATACCCTAGTCCATAGTACGTGACGCCCTTGCTCAACACAAAGGTATAGCCGTTACAATTGATCACTATGATTGTACATACTGTCTGTTGTGACAGTTTCTGGCTACCACACAATAACCACCAAGCAGAATATGAGTCACATACCTGCTGCAGAAGAGTCGCGAACAACTTTTGCTTTCAGTTCTTGTTTGGGACGCAGATCAAAAGGGCTACGCATTGTCAGTATCCCTCGTTTAGAGACCGCCTCGTCGCCAACATAACTGTCCTTCTGGCCCATTCCCACCATCACACCCTACACAATTAATTACCCATGCACTTGGTAAAAAATCAACGACGATAACATCGTGGACACTAATACCTGATGTCTGGGTCTCCCAACTAAAGCAGGAAAGACTGCACCTGGTGCGTCGTCTCCAGCCACACCAGCCTATTGTAAATCACGAGCACAAAACACTTGTACCATACAAAGAGTAAACATTCGTAGATGAAAACAACCACGGCATGTTACCTTCACAGTGTCCATTCCTGTGTCAATGACTACAGGTTCTGACCATTTATCATCAAAAGAATAAAATGTGTCATACGTTGACTCAACTGCAGAAGGTGGAGGTGGTGGTGGTGGCAGTGGTACAGATGGTGCAGATAGTTGACAAGATTCAAAAGCCATAGCATAAGCCGAACTAAATATCTCACCTTCCAAACAAACCAATGTGATCATTGCTTTCTAGACAGCAGTCTAGTCCATCTCTCTGACTGTACTAACAATATATTAATTAATCAAGCAACTGTCGTGCACTGTACTCCCACTGGTTTATTGATATCAAATAAGACCTGATATGCATAGCTTTTCATAGATAAAAACGATAAAACTTTCACCTTGTGCACTTTATAATTAGGGTTTCATCTCTGATTGCTGTAATTACTCAACATACACAATTAATATCAAAGTTCTGCCCAGGATTCTCAGAGTGGTGGTCAGGTATACGCTGCATTAATTAAAATAATAAAGAGCGTGGTTTATTTCTATTTCAGACATCCGAGAAAGAAGTAGAGCAAATTCCAAGACAATCAAGTATCATCGCAAAACAAACAAGAAAGCACCAAACAGAATGTATCCCACTGCTTATGATTCATGATCTGAAAGAGCAGACTAAGAAAGCTGCAACCATCTAGGAACTATGATGACCACTCTCACGTTTATACTATGGCATGGTTAGATTTCTGCCATCCATTGGTGCAAGTAAACACTAGCTAAAATATATAGTGGTGGTCGAAACATGAGGACTGATGGTCGGTGTGTGTCAAGCGATGGTGTCGGGCCCAACCACCTCTGACCACCGTCGGCAGAACCCTGTGTGACAACTATACCTCTCCCACTGATGACACCCGGTAGCAGTCACAAAGTAACAAATCATTACAATGCTGCTTACTTGCTAAAAGCAAACAAAGTACAATCACAATCCAGTTGCTAACAACGAATACAAGCCCCCAGACGCTATATACAAAGTTAAATCGTGATATTTAATGTCTTAGTTTATCTCAGTAGTGCCATCACCTTCCAGACCTACAATGACTATTTGTCCAGTGAACATTTTACATCACGTGAAGTGTGTTTGGCGAAAAAACTTCCAATGACCCACGTATGTCTGACAAAAGCTAAAATTTCACGCACCTTTATCCAGTGGTGGTGTATAAAGCTCGTCTTCAAGCATAGCGTCAAGCTCGACAGACACGCCTTCGAGTGCTTCTTCAAGAATACACATATGATCATACATCGTCTGTTTGATTTCATCAACCTCCTTATCTCCTTTCCATCTAAATACACAATATCTGTAAAACGTTGCATCATGCCTCAAATGTCATCACAATAAGAAAGCAACAAACAACGACTAGAAATTGCAACAGAGTTTATAACTAAAAGTGACCAACCCTGCTTATCACGTTTAGTATTATTAAGCTAGAAGTGTAACAGAAGGACATCACAGTGAGCGGTGGCCTGCTTTGTGAGGAGCTTACTACAAGAGGCTCAATCGACTTCCAGTCTGTCTGTCAGTATATCACTACGTTTGTTTGTTTGTATGTTTTGGGAGTATATTTGTAAGCGGTTTGTCACGATCGTTTCTTCTCACAATTAATTAACTTTCATCAACATCAAATTCTGACATCAAACCACGACACAACAGACAGATCTCTAATGCCATAATCTCCCTTCACATAGCCCAAACAATTTCTTACAGCCTCTTCTTCTTTGAGCAAGTGACACCTTTGTGTCCAACAGTCAACCATGTTTGAACGTTATAATGGAACATAACTGATTGAACAAATGATCCAGCTCAACATTTGCTGTGTAAATGCTATGCTAGTAAAGCCTTTCCTTAACAATTGATATCTGTTGGCTATGCATTTACAGACGCATAGACAGCAAATAGTAATTGGTCTGGTCTAACGTGTGCTAGTAGGCTTGGCCGTTTAACTCGCGCTGTACAGAGTAATTTTAGTTCACTTCATGATTGGGCGGGGCAGTAAACGCAAATAATAAAATAAGCAATCATGAATGGCAGTATGAAATACACCAGTTACAGTGCACTGTACGCAAATTAGAAATTGGAAAGACGGTGTATAGTTTGTTAATACTAAAATGTTATAAACAATTCACACGGTAATGATTGTCGCATATAAATTATTTATTTAATTAACTCATCCTTAAAACGGAAGTTGATGGGATTTAGCGTCTGGCGAATGGCAATTTTTAAATATTGTTGTCTACGACTCTGATTTAGGTAATACTTAGGTAATCAATTTCCATACCCAATGTCCTAAATAAAACTACAAAGACAGAAATGAACAAAAACATAGCCTGATCTCATGAACATCCAAACAAGTGACAGTGACGTGTAACAGCTCTACAGGACATCTCGACAAAGTCAAGTTCTTTACTAAGGAAACTCGTTACAATACAGTCGTCACATACTTACACACTAAACTAAAGCGTGTACACAAGCTAGTAAGTACCGACCGACCTCAGTCAACAATACTACCAATGTCATTAATGTTAACACGAATTCCACAGTCCACTTATCAGTAATTAATGCAGGTGCAGAATTTAGATGTACAACAATGCATATGTAAGGCACTATTTTTCGTACAACTTACGCAAACAGCTTGTCTCGCAGCTCTTGCATGACGAGTGTGCTATCTTTGTAGCTTTCCTCACTCAACGTGTCCAACTCACAGATAGCATCTACAGATCACAAACAATGACCACACACCAAGGCAAAATCTAAACATGCTTAAACCATCAAATGCTTCCTGTGCCAACCGACAGGCTTCTTCTGTTTCCATCTTCACATCCTGCAAAAAGGATGCAAAAGCAAGAGATGCCTACCAATAACACACAGAGTAAATTAAAACATAGTATTATAACTCTATCGACAAAATACCTTCAAACGCAAAGGATGGTTGGGTACCAAGTGTTTCTGAGCAACTTCATGTGCATCTCGAAATGCACGTTCTGCCTGCAAGACAGAGAAGTCTTGACTAGATGTCCCTTGTTCTAGAGCAAGCGCAATCGTTTCTTTGGCACTCTTGAAAATTACAACCATTCAGTTATCAACCGATCACAAAACCTCTCATCAACTCGAAGCATTCACCAGTTCTAATGCATGTTCTTTTCCTTTCTCTTTTTCATAATCAGCCCACCCGATATACGGCAAAATATCGATATCTTCTTTAGCAACAAGCTCTTCGATAGATGGACCACTCGACCTGTAAAGTTGTTCAGACTGCAAAAAATACTGAGTCAATGTATGACATCTTTTGCTGTCATATTCATAGTACCTCGTCTCGGTGTTCAACAGCAACGAAGCTGGTAAATTGTGTGACAATGGAATATTCTTTACTCAAGTTGATAATGTACGCCTTCCGGTCATGTTTCACAATCTACAGAAAGTAACATTCTCTCACTCTCATCTAATGCTTCACAAACGAACGTCCACTTCATGTTCAAGCCTGTCGGCAGCCAGAGTGCCTTCATCCCAGTCCCTGATTATCGCTCTTGCAGTCAACTGATGCAAAATCTAACAACCAACAACGTCTATATAAACAACAACATTCACAACATTTGCTACTGTACTGACTTTCCCAGTTGTCACACTCAAGTCAGAAGTGGATACCACTGTAGATACTTCCTTCCCACCGATATGAGCCGTCAACGTAGCCTGCAATGTGGTCACATAAAACGTAATCTACTGAATGACATTAGCAATAGCTGACATCCTACCATCGTGCAGTTGTCAACAAATCCGTATACCACTTGTCTCGATCCACTGAACAGCGAAATAATCTCTGCAGGCGCCTAGCACGCAAACAATTAGCATCCTTCTTACTATCCAGTGACCTAGCCTAAAGTATTGCAACACCTGAACAGGTTTCGATGTCTTGTTGTCATCAAACTGTTGCCAGTCAACTTCAACAGAAGTCAAGACCGGCTGTCCTGCTTTTTCCAGCTGTGACTTTACCTAAACAACACTAGCGTAGTGACACAAAACTTGCAAGTGGTGTCCACCCACCACTCACCTTTCTTTCCCATTTGCTCTTTGCCTTCGAGTCAAAGAAAACTGAACAACCGCCTCCCACATGCGCCATTGAGCGTAAAAAGTGACGATTAGCCGTTGACCTAAATACAGTATACATAGATCTATATCATGTAAAACATAAATATCATAACTTGCATGTGTTATTACCCAACTCCAAAAGTAAAGACTCTTGTAAGATGACAGCTCTTTCTGATACATTCCAGCGTCGCCTCTTCTTCACTAATATGACCATCCGAAAAGACAAAAACATTTCGAGGCAAAGTAGCTGCGTCATTGCTGTCTGAAGGTGCTGTCAACATGAATGACCTCAGAGGTCTCCAAACGTCGGTACTGCCAAGTGTAGCTTTAGATGACTGCCATACAGGTGATAGACATCAACAACAAATCAATACTGAGTGTTGACTACATCAACGCACCCTGATGTATTGATGTGCTGCAGTCGTTGTTTCTTTGTTCTTGTGTTGACTCACAGGAAAGAGCTCCTCGTGAGCTACAGTTTCGTGCATGATGTTAGAGAACACAATCACATAAATACATTGACCTGACTAACCGGATCCAAATCCAACGATATTGAATCGACAGTGATTTGGAAGGTGATGCAATGCAAGCATCACCAGCTTTCGAGCATCCTCAATAGCCGACCCCTGACCACACCCAAGAATGAAATTACGATTCATCTATTTGTAGTGTACCAACCGCATACCTTCATTGAATTGGACTGATCCAAAACAAAAATCACTTCATAATCACTGTCAAAGTCAGCCTCAAACTCGGGATAGAACGTCAGCATGCAAGCCTAACGATACACAAAACAAAAATGTACTGACATAGTATACTGTTGTATACATATACCACAATTAGCTCTCACTCTGTGCTCAGAACTGGGATACTTTTCAACCCACATGCGTGGAACGTGAATTTCAGCAAGACCGACAAGCAACTGTAAACCATCGTTCAACTGCTGACCATCTTCCAGTTCCACCATTGCCATCGTTGCCGTCCTCTGCACACGGACATACGAATTTAGAAACCTACGGTAATGTTTATGCTATTGAAAGATATGTACCTTTGTCTTTAGTTTGTGACTAGGAGACTGAATTGATTTGATCTCAAATGGCATCTCTATTGAAATCTGCACTGAAAACCTAACAGCAACAAATGTACAATCAGCAGCAATTCCGTACACTCATATGCAGTAGTTGAATGAATAATTAATTAAGTATTTACCTCAAATAGACCAACTTGTTACAAATAACATTTCGCGTACATGCAAGAATCTAGTTAGTTATGTAAACCTCAGATACTAAATAATACAATTAGACAAGGCCATGCAAAATTACTTACATGTTGAACGTCAAAATTTCTGAAACAATTGGGACAGACGAACGGCTTGTATTTATATATTTGTATATTTTGACATTCTTACATTTTTTATATTTTTTACAATTTCACGTTTTTATATTTTTACATTTTTACATTTTTATATTTTTATATATATATATTTTTTATATTTTTATATTTATATATTTTACATTTTTATATTTTTGTATTTTTACAATTTTACATTTTCATGTTTCTACATTTCTATATTTTACATTTTTGTATTTCTATATTTTCAAATTTTCATATTTTTATATTTTATTTATTTATTTATATTTTTATATCATCAAAACTTGCTATGCATCATAAAACTGCAACAGCAAAGGGCCTTGATCTCAACAAAGGACGAGAAACGTGAACAATAAATGAGCAACGTGTCACACACAACTGTAGACACGTGTCACTACTTGGTAAGGACTTACCACACGAAGTTCAAACCCAGAATAGAAAAATAAAATATTCATGGGTCAAGCCCAAAAGAGGCTGACCATCAACAACCAATTAATTTTGCATGGCCTAACATTTGCCATCACAACTGATATGACAACTTCCTTGGCCAACTGTTGATTGTACCTACATATATGCTGCAGTTCAATCTTGCTGGAAAGGCAAGTATGCAATAAGACATGCAATCATTTCCAACCACACTGACCTTACGAAACACGTCAACTAACAACAAAAGTTTGGAGTCTTCGTAAATTTAGTTTGTAAAGCACCAAGACAACAAAAATAAAGTACTTAATATATATATATATATATATATATATATATATATATATATATATATATAAGTCTGATCTGTCTGTCTGTCTGTAACATCAATCACGCCAAAACTGCCAGGCCAATCGCCACCCTAAGAACAAATTATGCGGGACTTTGTGTTGTCTCTGCCCAATTCGAGTTAATTTGCTCTACAATACAGGCATCTAAAACCACGCAGGAACTTGTGTTAATTAAACGTGAATCCTGCTCTATTTGCCTGAACAAAGCCGGGCCCTTTGCTAGTTAATAATAAACCTTGGACCAACTAAAGTAATATTCTGTGTCCAGACAGTCAGCCAAGTCAACTACATACTGAATTAAGTTAAGTAATGCACAAGTACACAATCCAGGTGAAAGTCGATTGGGCATACATATTAGTTAAATATAAGTTTGCAGTTAACAATGGCTACACAACAACTGCCTGTACCTTGACGTATCTTGCTCAACTTTGACTGTGTCCACATCAGTCTATCAATGAAATCTTCAGTATATGCACTTACAGTAACCGTATTTGATTGAGTAAGCTTGCCTGTGTCACTTCACCGAGAGCTGCAGTTTTCTTCCACGGTGCAACACTACCGGGTAGTCGAAACACAATGTGCTCTCCTTCCACAGCCAACTCGGCCACATAAGTAATCTTAATTAGAACGTTCGCATCTGGTGGCAAATTTCCAACACTCACAGTGAACACATCCTGTTAACACGGCCAGTCAGTATACTACCAGTACAAAATTAGCCTTTTAATGTAAGATGACTAACGGGTGTTTCCTCGTCCATTAGGTAAGCACCGTGTCCTTGACTGATTGCCTCCTTGTATTCTTTGTGTGCCTGTTCCTTCTCTTTCACTTCTCCGATTATGTGTTTCCCGTTGATGAATGCCTCAAAGCCACAAACAGCAGCCATGTCGTCCAGTGGAAATACATACTTGGCTTCGATAGGAACCGTGCTCTCATTATGATATGCTTGCAGAACAACCACTTGGGTGGCTAAGTCGAGAAGTTTGGCTCGAACGTGAACAGACTGAAGCGGCACGGCAGCATCTCCACTGCCAAGCAGACCGGCTTTGACTTTACTGAGTGGGTCAGTAACGTTCTGAACATCATGCAAGTCAATCTCTGCCGACACGTAAATTACAATCAAAACCAACTATCACATAGTCAATACTGTCAACTCAACATACCAGCAATGCTACTTTCATTCGCTTCGTGATGGACATCCAGCATCTCTATGTCCTCAGTCTCAGACGAACAATCACCAGCATCCTCACTTGAATCTGTTTTGATATCATCACTAGATAAGTTGAATTCAACCAAGTACCTACATTCACAACAACAAATTTAAAGTAAGCCAATTGCAATATGATACATAACTGAAGATAGCTGGCTAAACCTAAGTCTCTGTTGCCTGACATCATAAACAACAAATTCGTCATCCTAAATAACAAACTCGATCAGTCACGTTCCCATACAAGCAGCAACAGATGTCACACCTTAAAGTCTGAAAACTCTAAATCGGAACTGGACTCTGAAATGGCCATGCCATAAACACTGTCAAACCCATCAGGTGGTGCAACCAACTCTGTATTCTTATGATATGTTGACTGAAATAAACATAAACATTGCATTGCACATGTAACAACTATGTTAAACCAGCTTACGCTGACACGTCCTAGTGCTACTTCTGCAATGAGCATGAATCGAGTGCCACAAGACTTACCAGGAAATGAATACTTAGCACTAGTACTACAGAAAACATTATCTACAGTAAAATATTGCACAAGAAAGTTGCATTCGTCTTGCTCACCTGGATGCACTCGCAAAGTAGATTCCACTGCCCAACATTCCTGGGTCACTTCTCTTACCACCATAATCATCCACCACTATCTTAGGCAGCAACAGTCCTCTAACATGCAGAAATATTTTGCAAACAAAGACAGAGAAGGCATTTGCAAATTCAGAACCTCGACAGAATCCCCACAAAGTTGGCAACCTAATCAACTGAATGATCACACAAACAGCAGAGACATGTTTGCTACATAAATGACCTGTGAAGCGTGAAACAAGAGCTGTCGATTGTCCAAATGGCTAGCAAAATTAGAATCTTCTGATGCCCGATGAATAGCATATATCGAGGATACCTTCAATCCACAACATCTATAACACAACAGTATCAATGTACCCACTACAATCTAGAGATGACACGATTCCTTACGATTTCTCATGGCTCAGGACATGATTCTGTATCTGGCAGTATTCCTGACTGTCTGGCTCTACATTTTGAATTTCACACCGTAAAGCTCGCAGTTTGGCTTGAATGCTGCTTCTTGTTGACCAATCAGTTGCTTCACTTACAGAGACGACATCCTTTATCAACTGCAAGGCAAAATAAGATACCTGTGTCATAATCATAATTACCAATCATATCTCACTTTGAAAACCTACCTGGCACAGATCTTGTTTTCTAGCCAACTTTAACTTTGTATCAATTATATCTGATTGGTCAGAGTGAGGAACAAGAGAATAGAATTCTCTGGTTAGCCTCTGCAGTTCTTTGCTTCTCTCTCCACTGCTCATTGTTCCATCACTTAGAACTTTCCGGATTGACAAAAGAAAGCCTTCCGCTTTTCGAGCATCATCACATTTAATGGACTCAACTGGAACACTCAATATTGATGATAGTTCACCGCTTGCCTCAGACCATATGCAGTTGACTAATCTCGCTACTCGAGGCTGTATAGACTGCACACCAGTTGATAATCTCAGCTCAGCAAAAATCTGAAATTACATATAAGTATGATAGAGAGTTGCTACATGCACAATAGTACAGTACAAACCAGTCGTAACAATGACTACCTTTCTTAGCTTGACTGATCCAATTCGAGGTGATAAAAATTGAACTTTGCTCATGTTGTGAGGTGATTTTGTGTGCTGCTGATACAAATGACCGTACACATATTCTGCTTCTGCTACTTTAGTAAAGAATCGACATTCCATCTGTCCATTTTCATCCGTCTAGCGACACAATCAGTTTCACATGATAAAGTCGACAACAGAGTACACATCTCACATCACTGCTGGCGCCTAATGTCCCAGAATGGGTAAACACTCTATATGGACTGTCTGCTGATATCTGTGTCTGACATGCAGAAGGTGACACATGAAGCTCAATAACGTAGAATCGAGTCTGACCAGTCTTGGAGTTTACAGACTGCACAAAGGCTACAAGTTAGAATAAATTAAACCAATAACTCTGCAAATTAACTTTCAAAGTTGAACTCTTTGCAACTTCGTAAGCATCCTCATCAAACACAGGACAAGAAGAGTCACCAAACTTCCACACTCTAAAGAAAACAGGATGTAACTGACACGGTTGTTCAAGGAATAGTCCACGTGAATGATAGTTCACACAAAATATAAACAATAAACTAAACCGTTATCTCACACCCTAAGTCTATTGATGAAATCTGTCTTGAAATCAACTGTAACAAGCCCGTAGGTAGCATTTTAAAAACGGTCCGGCCTAACACGTGCTAAGAGCGTGTGGTCCAAGGAATACGTGACAAGAGAGCAGTCTTCCAGCATACTGGTATCTCTTACACAACAGCCTCTGGAATAAATTGCTCTCGTTTACCAACAATTACTGAAATATGTCATGTAGCTATCCAAGAACCTTCTACTCCACACTCTCAGGGCAGCATAAATAGCAATTGAGTCAAGATGTTATAATCTACTTTCGTTCAAACTATAATATATTAGTTATTTAATCACATATACTCTCAACCAAAAGTTTCTGGCAATCGTCGACTAGTGGAAGTACGGTTTTTGAAATATGGTCTGGCCAAAACGGGACCAACCAAACTGGTTCCTACAGCCCTGTGTAATCCACAGTTACATTCATATAAATACTCAACAGTAAGTAGTAATGACCACTACCAAAATACAAGAAAAGAAATACAGTCACGTGTCGCTTATCCAACCACTTGGGACTGTACCCCTGTTGGATAAATGAAAATGTTGGATAAATGAAGCTGTTATGTACTCAACTATTGTTCATATTATACGGCATGTCTTATTGATCTAGAGATATAAATTATACTTTCAATGATTGATTGTAAATTTATATAATATGCAGGATGCATTATCTGTCATATCATATATCTGTCATATATCTGTCCTATCATCACCTACGTGGCAAGCTTGACCTGTCCGACGTGTCGGATAAGTGAGAGTCGGATAAGTGACACGCAACTGTACTGTCATATTATACCAGCGTTATACATTATAATCTAAGTACAAACTATTCCCATCAGCAATAATATCTCAGTAGGTTACTTTCAATATTGTATCAGCAAAATTAAATATAAATAATTACTTCATTATTTGTATTTTTTGTTTATTGCAACAGTGTTAGCATTGTTGCTCGATCATCATGCACCATATTTAACAGCACAGTGCTAACACTTTGTTGAAATAAACAAACAAGCAAACAAACACAAACAAATACATTTATTATTTATATATCATTACGTATTATTTACACATTATTATTCATTATTCATATTAAGTATGTATATCTAACTAATTCTATTACGACTCACTCGACTTTATTCATATTGATCATGATAGCAGGTCGCATCCGTCTCTCCTTCTTTGCTCCTTGTCTAGGCACTTATCGTGCACACACACCATCAAATACAATTCTTCACATCAAAAATTCATGCAAACAATATCGACTAACCAATAATTTTTCCCGAACTGAATTCTTGTGACGCCGTCTTTCCAAACACTACAAACGGATCGGAGTCTAGCAGTTTCTCGGCCTTGCAGCATTCTTCTAAAAATGCCAGAGAGACGACCGGCACGCCATATTTCGCTGCAGTTCGACATTTGTATGAAGGAAAGCTCTTGGTCTTCTCGACGTCACTCACAACTACGAATCTGGTCTGCAACAACAGCTACGTCTACGGGCCGCACGGTGGCAGGCTATCTTTGTAAGAAACGACCTGTTTCGTAATAATGTAAGAGACGATGCCATCATTTGCAGTAACAGATTTCTTGATTTCTTGCTTGCGTTTCCACGATAGTGACGTAGTCAGTTCAAGAGCAATTTGACACCTCGAGAAAATGCCCATCGGAGCAAAATCATAGAAGAAAGTCCTCAATGATTCTGGAAGGAAACACAATGACTGGGCATTTATCCGGGATATCTATAGGATGATAACCTACGTTAGGATGTCCGGTTCTAGCAAACCCAGAGGCGTATTCGACCTTTCCGGATAAGGAAAGGAAAGACTGGAAAATGCGGAAAGCCCATTTGAATCGAACGTGCTTTCTCTATATACGGCTCTGGCATGCGCATTAGCCTCGCAAGCCAGGCTCTTTCGCGCAGTCGCTGCACATGAATCACGCGAGGAGGAGGAGCTTTTGCTAGCGCGAGAATTGCTACACGCGCATGCTCGTACCAACGATGGAAATTGTTCTTTCCGCCGTTGCTGCTGCTCTTGCAATAGAGGTACTTGACGACAGTGTGGAACCGTAGAGTTACCTAAATAAGCGAAAGAGTCGCCGAATCACTCCAAGACTAGCCTTCTTTTCTCACCTTATGTGGTTCCATAGCAACAAACACATCTAAGAATCTCTACGAGCTCCGTAGGACTTGAATTCTCAGACACAGTACAGTGTAGTCATTTCACTAGCAATTGCGCGGTATGCTTCTGGGACTTTAGGTCACGTGAATCACTCTCTCCGTGCTTTCCACGCTAGAGGATGGAAGGTTGGAAGGGCTTCCTAAGCCTTCTGAAAAAGAAAATACCCCACCTTATCCGTCGTTTTCGACCCTTCCTTTTTTAACGTTTCAATCCAATATGGAATACTGAAAATACGCGAGATCTCAGATTTTCATCAGTACAGTGTACTTAGATCTGCATATGGGCTTATCCACAAACAACTAGATACATAAATCTTTACAAACACGAAACTATATACCTCTCCCGTTGAATCTGGATATATGTACAGGGTATTTGCTAAATCCATTAGTTAATGTTAATTAATTAAGTTAACTAAAGCAACCTCACTTAATTCCGTCTCAAAACAACATCTAACTATCATTCCTGCGTGTTTTGTTGTATCTTGCTGTAGCCGTTTTTGCTTTGAATAGGAGCTCTCTAGATAGATTTGGCTCAAACTTCAGAACAGTACTCTGGGTCATAGCTAATTTTGTCATTACAATAGATGCTAGAGTCGTTTCTGCATTCAGCCACGGTCGAGATTCACTCCTGTTCTTCCGGATCATGCTGAAAATCAGTTCTTCTCCAGCATTAGAGTGAGGCCGCCGAATTAGACAGGCCCGGATCCAGATAGAGGTAAACGGGGTTGCAAACTCCCTTTTCTAATGGATGTAGTTCACCACTGATGAAATTAGAGAAAGCGTATAGAAACTGGTATGGAAGCTCTGGGCTTAAAAACCACGTGTTATTTGATGTGCAACAGTTGTAGTGCACGTTATCTGGTCTTAGTAGTGATCTGTGGCTCTAGAACTTTTCTATTCATCTTGTACGGTATACGAAGACAATTAATTAATAATTAATTATTATAGCTACGCTCGGCAATTAGTTAGCCACCAAAGCGAGTCCTGTTGACCTACAAATTCTTTCGGAGCAGTTAATAACTTCTGAGTAACGGCCGCTGGTGTGCTGGATCGCAGGCCGGTCACGAATGGAGGTGCAACATAAGCGAGTGTGACCCGTCTCCAACGTTCAAATGGACTCACATTTTCGAGAGCTCGTTGACTGATGTCAACCGCTTCGTCGACAGCCACGACGGTCTCCTCGCGCTCAAATCCGTACAAACAACCGATGCTGGACAGTACACATGCCAAGCCACGAATTACGTCGGCAGTTCGACAGTAACAAGAACATTAAACATTCAAGGTAAGTTGCTGTTTGGTGGTTCAACGTACTCTATGCAGTGACCGCTATATATTTCCTAGTTATCCCTCCAATTTCTTTCGTCGAAGCTAAACCGATTGTGGTCGGTGGAACGCCGACGGTGAGATGGAGAATTTCTGGCAGTCGCTACAGCCAAACATCAAGCGGCTCGTTGGTTATCACTGATGTCAGAGGCTCGGATCAACGGGCATATGAGTGTCAAGCCGTAAATGCTGCTGGTACCGCGTCTCGTAACGTAAACCTCAGACTGATTTTTAAGTCGGACTCCAATCTGCTTGTCTGAAACCTTTTCTACGGAAGGATGCATGCTCCACCGGAGCGTAAACATGCACTCACGCACGCACGCTCGCACGCACGCACACACACACACACACACACACACACACACACACACACACACACACACCACCGACTAACTAGCTAGAAACGAAAAAAGCAAGCATAGTCTATAATCCAGCAAACCATTGTCTAGTTATATAGTTAAGAAAAAAAACACTACTGCACTTTCTCTCGAATTCCCAATGCTATCTCTGCGAAATTCTCGTACGACTTTGCGACTTCCAAACGAGTACAGAGTGACGGAATGGTTTTCTCGGTTTCGTGAAACCAACGCAGTGCGTTTGTCATATTCTGTTGCCACTTGACGTCGATATCGCCATAACCCTTGAGCAGGCCCGGCAGCAATGGGAACTGGTGGGGGAAGTGGTGGCGTAGATAGATGATAACCAGGGCGGTTGCAAAGAGGTGCATCGCTTTGCTGTAGATGGTAGATCCTAGAGACGGAAGGCAAACGTCAAATACGTCCGATCACGCGACAACCGGTCCTAACCGTAACTGGTCCTGGTCAGACATAGGGTTTGTTTGGTTTGAGTTAGGGCTAGGGCTACTATATGTAGGGTTAATTGCGAGCCATATTACCGCAATCAAGCTGGTCATCCAGGACCAGTTATAGACCTCAACTGGTTCAGGACCAGTTATAGACCACAACTGGTTCGCAACCAGCTGTAGAACACAACTGCTTCAGAACCAGTTATAGATCACAACTGCGTCAGGACCAGTTATAGACCACAACTGGTTCTAGACCAGTTATAGACCTCAACTGGTTCGCAACCAGCTGTAGAACACAACTGCTTCAAAACCAGTTATAGATCACAACTGCGTCAGGACCAGTTATAGACCACAACTGGTTCGCAACCAGCTGTAGAACACAACTGCTTCAGAACCAGTTATAGATCACAACTGCGTCAGGACCAGTTATAGACCACAACTGGTTCTAGACCAGTTATAGACCTCAACTGCTTCAGAACCAGTTATAGATCACAACTGCGTCAGGACCAGTTATAGACCACAACTGGTTCGCAACCAGCTGTAGAACACAACTGCTTCAGAACCAGTTATAGACCACAACTGGTTCGCAACCAGCTGTAGAACACAACTGCTTCAGAACCAGTTATAGATCACAACTGCGTCAGGACCAGTTATAGACCACAACTGGTTCTAGACCAGTTATAGACCTCAACTGCTTCAGAACCAGTTATAGATCACAACTGCGTCAGGACCAGTTATAGACCACAACTGGTTCTAGACCAGTTATAGACCTCAACTGCTTCAGAACCAGTTATAGATCACAACTGCGTCAGGACCAGTTATAGACCACAACTGATTCAGGACCAGCTATAGACCACAACTGGTTCTAGACCAGTTATAGACATAAACCGGTTCAGGACCAGTTATAGACCTCAACTGGTTCTGAAACAGTCATGGTGAGGACCATTTATAGCGTGACAATGCAAACAGAGTCAATCGCTCCGATTCAGTATTGTTTACCTAAAGACTTCAGACCAGCGGACTCAATTTTCTCGCGCAAATTCTTCAGATCTAAGCTCAACAGAGTGCCGAGATGCTCAGTAAATTCCCAATACCCCTCCTGCATGAACACAGCAACTCAATATTGTTGGGGATGCGTTGACTATAGCGAAAGAACTAACCGGCTTTTGAACACTGAAGAATTTCGGTATGTCATCCGGGTTTCCACAAGCAATTGGACGTCGAATGTCTGTACTTTGTTGGTCCGAGTGACGTATGTCGTCTAGTCTTTTTTCTGAATCATCAAGACTTTCACTCCAGCTGTCATTGCTATCGTCGTCGTCGTCACTGCTGTCGTCGTCGTCACTGCTGTCGTCGTCGTCACTGCTGTCGTCGTCGTCACTGCTGTCGTCGCCGTCGTCGCCGCCGCCGTCGCCCCCTGTGAACCCCGCCACTGTGTACCTGCTCATCCGCGATGACAAGCGTTTGACAGGAAATTCTTTTACTGAATAAGTCAGATTTCTGCATTCTACTCGACTCAACTGTGATACTGTGAGCAACGTACGTTCTGCCCGCATTTGCTTGTCGCTCTCTTTCTTCTTAAGCTTACCAGTCAGTGTCTTTTCTTCGGTACCGCGCAGCACGTGTTTCCAGCACGCGCTCGCATATTCTAAATACCGAAAGTATTAAACTTGTGTTAAAATATGATGGATTTACACAGACCTTTGATCTCCGTCCGTGACATCGATAGAACGTCTAAGCAACGACAAAGTATTCAGCAATTATGCTTATGTAAAGGAGTCAAAGGGTAAGTAAGAGAGCTAGTACGCTTGAGGGTCTAGTCGGTCGTTCCCCGGCCTTTGCGAGGCGAAAGATCTCTTTCAATAAGTCTCGTTTCATCCGGGATGTCTCGCGTGGCCAGATCTTCTGGGGCGAAACTCAAGCGGTCGGGGGGGGGGGGGGGGGAGGGAGACGTGTAGACGCGACGTTTGACTGTATGACGCGGTGCAAAAGGTCTGGCTACGCGAGACTAGGCTGCTGCGTAGCGTCGACCTCCCAGACCCGTGTATCGCCGAAAGCTACGAGTCTATACATATCAACATCTATTTGTAACATCAACTTTCAATCTCACCACAAAACTCCTCCTGTTCGGCCATTACCATGGAACGGCGGGTCTCCCTAGACGGCCGCCGCTCACGCTCAGAATCTAAATGCGCAAAAGTAATTATACGCGATACTAACGTGTCTAGACACGTAATGAGTGGATTACCCAAACGATCGCTCGATGATCGTACTTTCAATTCGCTGCTTGCCAATGATGCTCCTAGACGACAAAATATCATTTACAACGTATACAATTGACTCAGTCATTAGGGTGGAATACAAAATATTATTTTTGTATATTTATGGTTCATATAAAATACTAATTTATATATTTTATTATATATACATGTAATTTGTGTTTACTTAAACCAAATTTAAATTAAAATAATAAATTTTAATGTTATATGTTCCACTTTAATTAAGCAAGACAGTTCCACAGCAAGTCTGCCTGCTCTTGTACAGACTCACCACATAATTGTGAGAAACCTGGTCCTAGCATTACACCTGTTGATCTTGAATCAAATGATAGAGATGAAGCTATAGCTGGCACCCGACGACGTGATTCACCGGTCGATGTAAAAGCTCGTGGTGATGATCTTATTGATGACAATGGTGCTGTTGGTACAGCTACTGTTCGTCGTTGTGCTGCTGGTGGTGGTTGTACTGTTGTTGGTGATGGTCGTAGTGCTGGTCGTGGTGGTACTGGTGCTGCTGCTAGCTGTGTTTGTACTTGTATTGCTGCAGCAGATCGTACTGGCATTGGTGGTTGTGCTTGTACTGCTAGTGCTGCAATCTGTCTATCACTTGACGATATAGACAGCGCTGCTCTCTCTTGACGTTGACGTCGTTCTGGCAGTGGTGGTAATAGTGATAAGCTAGCTCCGCATTCTAGCAGTTGTGGTGGTGGTAATGCGCCTCCTAATGGTAGTAGTGGTGGTGCGCCTCCTGATGGTGGTAGGGGTGGTACACCTCCTTCTTGTGGTGGTAGTGCTAGTGGTGGTACACCTCCTAGTGGTGGTGGTAGTGGTAGTACGCCTCCTAGCTCCACTTGAAACCGACCGTTAGCTGGTGGTGGTGGTAGTGGTGGTTTGCCTCCATGATAGTGTTGCTTTTTAACTAGGCGTCTGAATACCACTGGTCGGTGGTCTTCATCAGCTACATCAGTACGACTTTTCTTCTTCTCATCGGCTTTCATATGACGGGCTGCAGTTAGTTGGAGCTTGTCTTCATCCGTACTGGGATGCAATTTAAGACTGTCTTGCAACACTTTCATTGAATCACTACTTGCAGCCCCTTTTACGACTCTGGTCGACGACAATTCCTTTTCAATGGCTTTTCTTGAAGAAGCTAGACAGTCACACAAAACAGACACAAGAGAATGAAAGGTCAAACCTATTAATTCCCAACAAAACGAAACAACAACTCCGGGGTTAATATTTTGTGTATGTTTCCACACCCAAATTGTCATCTAATCACGTATTCAATGTGAACGTGTGTTACTACACGTTTCATATCTTGCTTTTCTGCAAAAGTAATGAAGAACTCAAAGTACAAGGCATGAAAGGTCTATGTCTATTCATGTAATGCAAAAAAAGTACGCAGTAAGTTAGCATACTCAATACAAGGGCGTCACGTAGGTCAAAAAGTGAGGGCTCCTAAAAATTTCAATAATTGCGACAACTAATTTTAAGAAATTGTATTACACGAGCTATCTAGAGACATCGTGCACAGAGAGCAGTAAATTGCAACACAAGATCGCCTACACTTTTCAGTTCTTTAGCTAGTTGTCAATATGATGAGAAATCTATGGTTTGCAACCTCCAGGAACCTCGCGCTAGGAGTTCCAAGTCTAAGTCTTTACCCAGACTCGCGTGAGCTGAAATTGTCATACCAGAACCGGACACTGACAGGCTCACGTGAGTCTGGGGATGAGGCTAACGCATGTCATGTCAAAACTAGGATGATTCAATAAAATAAAAATATAAAAAATATACATAATAAATAAATTCAAAATATATATAAATTTAAATTTGTTTTAAACAAAAATCACATTCAATAAAATATAAAATACATGTAATTAACCTAATTTGAATTTTTATTTATTAATACATATATTGATTGTACATATTTTATTAAACGTGATTTGTGTTATATATATATATATATATATATATATATATATATATATATATATATATATATTGAACAACTAATAGCATACAGGGAAGTCCCAACTTAAAACATTATCTACTTCCGCAAGCATGCGGCTAGAAATCATTCTAGCGTTATATATATATATATATATTACTTTAATTAAAATTATATTAAAATTTAAGCTGGCTTAATCAAACACAAATTGAATTTAATAAAATATATTGTATATAAAATATATAAAATTAATAATTTATGTTCCACCATACACTATGACTGCATGATCTCCAACAAATTGAGATTGAATACAATAATAATTATTAACAAACCATGCCATCAAAAAGTGGGACTAGCGCATACCCTAGCCCATAGTACTTGACGCCCTTGCTTAATTAACACCAAGGTATAGCTGTTACGATTGATCACTATGATTGTACATACTGTCTGTTGTAACAGCTTCTGGCTACCACACAATAACCACCAAGCAGAATACGAGTCACATACCTGCTACAGAAGAGTCGCAAACAACTTTTGCTTTCAGTTTTTGTTTAGGAGGCAGTTCAGGAGGCAGATCAAAAGGGCTACGCATTGTCAGTATCCCTCGTTTAGAGACTGCCTCGTCGCCAACATAACTGTCCTTCTGGCCCATTCCCACCATCACACCCTACACAATTAATTACCCAAGCACTTGGTAAAGCTCAATAACAATAACATCGTGGGCACTAATACCTGATGTCTGGGTCTCCCAACTAAAGCAGGAAAGACTGCACCTGGTGCGTCGTCTCCAGCCACACCGGCCTATTGTAAATCACGCGCACAAAACATTTTGTAGCATACAAAGAGTAAACATTCGTAGATGAAAACAACCACGGCATGTTACCTTCACAGTGTCCATTCCCGTATCGATGACTACAGGTTCTGCACATTCATAATCAGCAAAATAAAATGTGTCACACGTTGACTCAACTCCAGAAGATGGAGGTGATGGTACTGGTGGTGGTACAGGTGGTGCAGGTGGTTGACAAAATCCAAAAGCCATATCTGCAGCTAAACAAAACGTATTACCTTCCAAACAAACCAATGTGACCATTGTTTCCTAGACAACAGTCTAATCCATCTCTCTGACTGTACTAACAATATAAGCAACTGTTGCGCACTGTACTCCCACTGGCTTACTGATA
Source organism: Corticium candelabrum (assembly GCF_963422355.1). Lineage (NCBI taxonomy): Eukaryota > Metazoa > Porifera > Homoscleromorpha > Homosclerophorida > Plakinidae > Corticium > Corticium candelabrum. Next base: position 3,676,978 of record NC_085093.1, on the reverse strand, counting down.
TCAAATAAGACCTGACATGCATAGTTTTTCATAGATAAAAACGATAAAACGTTCATCTTGTGCACTTTATAATTAGGGTTTTGTCTCCGATTGATGTAATTACCCAACATACACAACTAATATCAAAGTTCTGCCCAGGATTTTCAGAGTGGTGGTCAGGTATCCGCTGCAATAATTAAAATAATAAAGAGCGTGGTTTATTTCTATTTCAGACATCCAACAAAAAAGTAGAGTAAGCTCCCGGACAATCAATTATCGTCACAAAACAAACAACAAAGCACCAAACAGAATGTATCACACCATTTATGGTCCATGATCTGAAAGAGCGAACTAAAAAAGCTGCAACTTCTGTCAACAGTCTGGGAATTATGATGATCAGTCTCACATTTCTACTATGGCACGGATAGATTTCTGCCATCCATTGGTACAACTAAACACTAGCTAAAATATATAGTGGTGATCAAAACATGTGGAGTGATGGTCGGTGTTTGGCAAGTGATGGTATCGGGTCCAACCACCTCTGACCACTACGGGCAGAACCCTGTGTGACAACTATACCTCTTCTACTGATGACACCCGGTCGCAGTCACAAAGTAACAAATCATTACACTGTTGCTTACTTGTTAAAATCAAACAAAGTACAATCACAATCCAGTTGCTAACAACGAATACAAGCCCCGGACGCTATATACAAAGTTAAATCGTGATATTTAATGTCTTAGTTTATCTCAGTAGTGCCATCACCTTCCAGTCCTACAATGACTATTTGTCCAGTAAACATTTTACATCACGTGAACTGTGTTTGGCAAGAAAACTATTCCAATGACCAACGTACGTCTGACAAAAGCTAAAAATTTCACATACCTTCATACAGCGGTGGTGTATAAAGCTCTTCTTCAAGCATACCGAAGAGCTCAACAGGCATGCCTGTGCATGCTTTTGCAGGCATAAACATATCATACATCATCTCTTCGATTTCATCAAACTCCTTATCTCCTTTCCATCTAAATACACACAACATCTGTACAACGTTGCATCATGCCTCAAATGTCATCACAATAAGAAAGCAACAAACAAAACAACCAGAAATTGCAACAGAGTTTATAACTAAAAGTGACCAGCCCTGCTTATCACGTTTAGCATTATTAAGCTACAAGCGTAAAAGAAGGACACCACAGTGAGCAGTGGCCTGCTTTGTGAGAAGCTTACTCTAAGGGGCTCAATTGACTTCCAGTCTGTATGTCAGTATATCACTACGTTTGTTTGTTTGTATGTCTTGTGTGTACATATGTAAGCGGTTTGTCATGATCGTTTCTTCTCACGATTAACTTTCATCAACATCAAAGTCTGACATCAGTTTGTCAAACCACGACACAACAGACTGAGATTTCTAATGCCATAATCTCCCTTCACATACCCCAAACGATTCTTTGAACATCACAGCCTCTTCTTCTTTGAGCAAGTGACACATTTGTGTCCAACATTTAACCATTTTTGAACGTTAGAATAGAACACAACTGATTGAACAAATGATCCAGCTCAACGTTTGCTGTGTAACTGCCATGCTAGTAAAGCCTTTCCTTGACAATTGGTATCTGTTGGCTATGCATTTAGACTCATAGACAGCAAATACTAATTGGTCCAGTCTAACATGTGCTAGTAGGCTTGACCATTTAACTCGCGCTATAAAGAGTAATTTTAGTTCACTTGATGACTGGGCAGCGCAAATAACAAAATAAGCAATCATGAATGGTGGTATGAAATACACCAGTTACAGTGCAGTGTACGCAAATTAGGAAGTGGAAGACGGCATTTAGTTTGTTAATACTAAAATGTTAAAAACAATTCACACAGTAATAATTGTCGCATATAAATTATTTATTTAATTAACTCATCCTTAAACCGGAAGTTCATGAGATTTAGCGTCTGGCAAAATTGCAATTTCTAAATATTGCTGTCTAAACCTCTGATTTAGGTAATACTTACGTAATCATTTCCATAACCAATGTCCTAAATAAAACTACAAAGACAGAAACAAACAAAAACATTGTTTGATCTCGTGAACATCCAAATAAGTGACAGTGACGTATAATAGCTCTACAGGACATCTCGACAAACTCAAGTTCTTTACTAGGGAAGACTCGTTACAATACAGTCGTCACATAGTTATACACTAAACAAAAAGCTTCTACACAAGCTAGTAAGTACTCATCGACATCAGTCAACGATACTACCAATGTCATCCGTGTTAACACGAATTCCACAGTCCACTTATCAGTAATTAATGCAGGTACATAAGTTTAGATGTACAACAATGCATATGTAAGGCACTACCCTGAAAGAAGAAATTTGTGAGAGGAGAAAATTCGTGCGATTTTGTGCGATCACAAGCCCATCGCACAAAATAAATTCTACATATATTTTTCCCTTGCGCATGGCCTTATTGTTGCACAAATTAATTCCACACAAGTAGTGATGTTTGTAGAAACATCACAAGTTTTCTCCTGCACAAATTTGTTCTTTCAGGGTATTTTTGTACAACTTACACGCTCAGCTTGTATCGCAGCTTTTGCATGATGAGTGTGCTATCTTTGTAGCTTTCCTCACTCAACGTGTCCAACTCACAGATAGCATCTACAGATCACAAACAATGACCACACACCAAGGCAAAATCTAGACATGCTTAAACCATCAAATGCTTCCTGTGCCAACCGACAGGCTTCTTCTGTTTCCATCTTCACATCCTGCAAAAAGGATGCAAAAGCAAGAGATGCCTACCAATAACACACAGAGTAAATAAAACACAGTATTATAACTCTATCGACAAAATACCTTCAAACGCAAAGGATGGTTGGGTACCAAGTGTTTCTGAGCAACTTCATGTGCATCTCGAAATGCACGTTCTGCCTGCAAGACAGAGAAGTCTTGACTAGATGTCCCTTGTTCCAGAGCAAGCGCAATCGTTTCTTCGGCACTCTTGAAAATTACAACCATTCAGTTATCAACCGATCACAAAACCTCTCATCAACTCGAAGCATTCACCAGTTCTAATGCACGTTCTTTTCCTTTCTCTTTTTCATAATCAGCCCACCCGATATACGGCAAAATATCGATATCCTCTTTAGCAACAAGCTCTTCGATAGATGGACCACTCGACCTGTAAAGTTGTTCAGACTGCAAAAATACTGAGTCAATGTATGACATCTTTTGCTGTCATATTCATAGTACCTCGTCTCGGTGTTCAACAGCAACGAAGCTGGTAAATTGTGTGACAATGGAATATTCTTTACTCAAGTTGATAATGTACGCCTTCCGGTCGTGTTTCACAATCTACAGAAAGCAACATTCTCACTCTCATCTAATGCTTCACAAACAAACGTCCACTTCGTGTTCAAGCCTGTCGGCAGCCAGAGTGCCTTCATCCCAGTCTCTGATTATCGCTCTTGCAGTCAACTGATGCAAAATCTAACAACCAACCACGTTATATAAACAACAACATTCACAACATTTGCTACTGTACTGACTTTCCCAGTTGTCACACTCAAGTCAGAAGTGGATACCACTGTAGATACTTCCTTCCCACCGATATGAGCCGTCAACGTAGCCTGCAATGTGGTCACATAAATAAAACGTAATCTACTGAATGACATTAGCAATAGCTGACATCCTACCATTGTGCAGTTGTCAACAAATCCGTATACCACTTGTCTCGATCCACTGAACAGCGAAATAATCTCTGCAGGCGCCTAGCACGCAAACAATTAGCATCCTTCTTACTATCCAGTGACCTAGCCTAAATTATTGCAACACCTGAACAGGTTTCGATGTCTTCTTGTCATCAAACTGTTGCCAGTCAACTTCAACAGAAGTCAAGACCGGCTGTCCTGCTTTTTCCAGCTGTGACTTTACCTAGACAACACTAATGTAGTGACACAAAACTTGCAAGTGGCTTCCACCCACCACTCACCTTTCTTTCCCATTTGCTTTTTGCCTTCGAGTCAAAGAAAACTGAACAACCGCCTCCCACATGCGCCATTGAGCGTAAAAAGTGACGATTAGCCGTTGACCTAAATACAGTATATATAGGTCTATATCATGTAAAACATAAATATCATAACTTGCATGTGTTATTACCCAACTCCAAAAGTAAAGACTCTTGTAAGATGACAGCTCTTTCTGATACATTCCAGCGTCGCCTCTTCTTCACTAATATGACCATCCGAAAAGACAAAAACATTTCGAGGCAAAGTAGTTGTGTCATTGCTGTCTGAAGGTGCTGTCAACATGAATGACCTCAGAGGTCTCCAAAAGTCGGTACTGCCAAGTGTAGCTTTAGATGACTGCCATACAGATGATAGACATCAACAACAAATCAATACTGAGTGTTGACTACATCAACGCACCCTGATGTATTGATGTGCTGCAGTCGTTGTTTCTTTGTTCTTGTGTTGACTCACAGGAAAGAGCTCCTCGTGAGCTACAGTTTCGTGCATGACGTTAGAGAACACAATCACATAAATACATTGACCTGACTAACCGGATCCAAATCCAACGATATTGAATCGACAGTGATTTGGAAGGTGATGCAATGCAAGCATCACCAGCTTTCGAGCATCCTCAATAGCCGACCCCTGACCACACCCAAGAATCAAATTACGATTCATCTATTTGTAGTGTACCAACCGCATACCTTCATTGAATTGGACTGATCCAAAACAAAAATCACTTCATAATCATTGTCAAAGTCAGCCTCAAACTCGGGATAGAACGTCAGCATGCAAGCCTAACGATACACAAAACAAAAATGTACTGACATAGTATACTGCTGTATACATATACCACAATTAGCTCTCACTCTGTGCTCAGAACTGGGATACTTTTCAACCCACATGCGTGGAACGTGAATTTCAGCAAGACCGACAAGCAACTGTAAACCATCGTCCAACTGCTGACCATCTTGCAATTCCACCATCGCCATCGTTGCCGTCCTCTGCACACGAACATACAAATTTAGAAACCTACCGTGGTGTTTATACTAACTGAAAGAAACGTGCCTTTGTCTTTAGTTTGTGACTAGGAGACTGAATTGATTTGATCTCAAATGGCATTTCTATTGAAATCTGCACTGAAAACCTAATAGCAAGAAATGCACAATCAGCAGCAACTCCGTACACTCATATGTAGTAATTGAATGAATAATTAATTAAGTATTTACCTCAAATAGACCAACTTGTTACAAATAACATTTCGCGTACATGCAGGAATCTACTTAGTTATATAAACCTCAGATACTAAATAATATAATCAGACAAGGCCATGCAAAATTACTTACATATTGAACGTCAAAATTTCTGAAACAATTGGGACAGACGAACGGCTTGTATATATATATATATATATATATATATATATATATATATATATATATATTTTTACATTTTTACATTTTTATATTTTATAGTTTCATATTTTATATTTTCATATTTTTACATTTTCATATTTTTATATTTTTATATTTCTATATTTTACATTTCTATATTTTTATATTTTTACAATTTTACATTTTCATGTTTTTATATTTCTATATTTTACATTTTTGTATTTTCACATTTTTACATTTATATTTTTATATTTTTACATTTTTATATTTTTACAATTTTACATTTTCATGTTTTATATTTCTATATTTTACATTTATATTTATATATTTATATATTTTATATTTTTATATTTTTACATTTTTATATTTTATATTTTTTTATTTTATTCATTTATTCATTTATATTCTTATATCATCAAAACTTGCTACGCATAATAAACTGCAACAGCAAAGGGCCTTGGTCTCAACAAAGGATAAGAAACGTGAACAATAAACGAGCAACGCGTCACACACAACTGTAGACAAGTGTCACTACTTGGTAAGGACTTACTACACAAAGTTCAAACCCAGAATAGAAAAATAAAAAATTAATGGGTCAAGCCCAAAAGAGGCTGACGATCAAAAACCAATTAATTTTGCATGACCTAACATTTGCCATCCCAACTGATATGACAACTTCCTTGGCCAACTGTTGATTGTACTTACATGTATGCTGCAGTTCAATCTTGCTGGAGAGGCAAGTATGCAATAAGACATGCAATCATTTCCAACCACACTGACCTTATGAAACACGTCAAAAGTTTGGAGTCTTCATAAATTTAGTTTGTAAAGCATCAAGACAACAAAAATAAAGTACTTAAAACACACACACACACACACACACACACACACACACACACACACACACACACACACACACACACACACACACACACACTCACACTCACACACACACACACACACACACACACACACACACACACACACACACACACACACACACACACACACACAAGTCTGATCTGTCTGTCTGTCTGTAACATCAATCACGCCAAACCTGCCAGGCCAATCGCCACCCTAGGAACAAATTATTCGGGACTTTGTGTTGTCTCTGCCCGATTCGAGTTAATTTGCTCTACAATACAGGCATCTCAACCACGCAGAAACTTGTGTTAATTGAACGTGAATCCTGCTCTATTTGCCCAGACAAAGCCGAGCCCTTTGCTAGTTAAATAATAAACCTTGAACCAAGTAAAGGAATATTCTGTATCCAGACAGTCAGCCAAGTCAACTATATACTTAATTAAGTGAAGTAATGCACAAGTACACAATCCAGGTGAAAGTCAGTTGGGCATACATATTAGTTAAATATAAGTTTGCAGTTAACAATGGCTGCACAACAACTGCCTGTACCTTGACGTATCTTGCTCAACTTTGACTGTGTCTACATCAGTCTATCAATGAAATCTTCAGTATATGTACTTAGAGTAACCATATTTGATTGAGTAAGCTTGCCTGTGTCACTTCACCGAGAGCTGCAGTTTTCTTCCACGGTGCGACGCTACCGGGTAGTCGAAACACAATGTGCTCTCCTTCCACAGCCAACTCGGCCACATAAGTAATCTTAATTAGAACGTTCGCATCTGGTGACAAATTTCCAACACTCACAGTGAACACATCCTGTTAACACAGCCAGTAAGTATACCAGTACAAAATTAGCCGTCTAATGTAAGATGACTAACGGGTGTTTCCTCGTCCATTAGGTAAGCACCGTGTCCTTGACTGATTGCCTCCTTGTATTCTTTGTGTGCCTGTTCCTTCTCTTTCACTTCTCCGATTATGTGTTTCCCATTGATGAATGCCTCAAAGCCACAAACAGCAGCCATGTCGTCCAGTGGAAATACATACTTGGCTTCGATAGGAACCGTGCTCTCATTATGATATGCTTGCAGAACAACCACTTGGGTGGCTAAGTCGAGAAGTTTGGCTCGAACGTGAACAGACTGAAGAGGTACGGCAGCATCTCCACTGCCAAGCAGACCGGCTTTGACTTTACTGAGGGGGTCAGTAACGTTCTGAACATCATGCAAGTCAATCTCTGCCGACAAGTAAGTTATAATCAAACCAACTGTCACATAGTCAATATTGTCAACTCAACATACCAGCAATGCTACTTTCATTCGCTTCCAGATGGACATCCAGCATCTCTATGTCCTCAGTCTCAGATGAACAATCACCAGCATCCTCACTTGAATCTGTTTTGATATCATCACTAGGTAAGTTGAATTCAACCAAATACCTACATTCACAACAACAAATTTTAATGTAAGCCAATTGCAATATGATACATAACTGAAGGTAGTTGGATCAACCTCAGTCTCTGTTGCCTGACATCATAAACAACAAATTCGTCATCCTACATAACAAACTCAATCAGTAGTGTTCCCATACAAGCAACAACAGATGTCACACCTTAAAGTCTGAAAACTCCAAATCAGAACTGGAGTCTGTAATGGCCACGCCATGAACACTGTTAAACCCATCAGGTGGTGCAACCAACTCTGTATTCTTATGATATGTTGACTGAAATAAACATAAACATTGCATTGCACGTGTAACAACTATGTTAAACCAGCTTACGCTGACACGTCCTAGTGCTACTTCTGCAATGAGCATGAATCGAGTGCCACAAGACTTACCAGGAAATGAATACTTAGCGCTAGTACTACAGGAAACATTATCTACAGTAAAATATTGCACAAGAAAGTTGCAATCGTCTTGCTCACCTGGATGCACTCGCAAAGTAGATTCCACTGCCCAACATTCCTGGGTCACTTCTCTTACCACCATAATCATCCACCACTATCTTAGGCAGCAGCAGTCCTCTAACAAGCAGAAATATTTTGCAAACAAAGACAGAGAAGGCATTTGCAAATTCAGAACCTCGACAGAATCCCCACAAAGTTGGCAACCTAATCAATTGAATAGTCACACAAACAGCAGAGACATGTTTGCTACATAAATGACCTGTGAAGCGTGAAACAAGAGCTGTCGATTGTCCAAATGGCTAGCAAAATTAGAATCTTCTGATGCCCGATGAATAGCATAAATCGAGAATACGTTCAATCCACAACGTCTATAACACGACAATATCTATGTACCCACTACAATCTAGAGATGACACAATTCCTTACGATTTCTCATGGCTCAGGACATGATTCTGTATCTGGCAGTATTCCTGACTGTCTGGCTCTACATGTTGAATTTCACACCGCAAAGCTCGCAGTTTGGCTTGCACGCTGCTTCTTGTTGACCAATCAGTTGCTTCACTTACAGAGACGACATCCTTTATCAACTGCAAGGCAAATTAAGATACATGTGTTATAACCATAATTACCAATCACATTTCACTTTGAAAACTTACCTGGCACAGATCTTGTTTTCTAGCCAACTTTAACTTTGTATCAATTATATCTGATTGGTCAGAGTGAGGAACAAGAGAATAGAATTCTCTGGTCAGCCTCTGCAGCTCTTTGTTTCTGTCTCCGCTGTCTATTGTTCCATCATTTAGAACTTTCCGGATTGACAAAAGAAAGCCTTCCGCTTTTCGAGCATCATCAGATTTAATGGACTCAACTGGAACACTCAATATTGATGATAGTTCACCGCTTGCCTCAGACCATATGCAGTTGACTAATCTCGCTACTCGAGGCTGTATAGACTGCACACCAGTTGATAATCTCAGCTCAGCAAAAATCTGAAATTACATATAAGTATGATAGAGAGTTGCTACATGCACAATAGTACAGTACAAACCAGTCGTAACAACGACTACCTTTCTTAGCTTGACTGATCCAATTCGAGGTGATAAAAATTGAACTTTGCTCATGTTGTGAGGCGATTTTGTGTGCTGCTGATACAAATGACCGTACACATATTCTGCTTCTGCTACTTTAGTAAAGAATCGACATTCCATCTGTCCGGTTTCATCCGTCTAGCAACACAATCATTGCCACATGATCAAGTCAACAACAGAGTCCACATCTCACATCACTGCTGGTGCCTAATGTCCCAGAATGGGTAAACACTCTATATGGACTGTCTGCTGATATCTGTGTCTGACATGCAGAAGGTGACACATGAAGCTCAATAACGAAGAATCGAGTCTGACCAGTCTTGGAGTTTACAGACTGCACAAAGGCTACAAGTTAGAATAAAATAAAACCAATAACTTTGCAAATTGACTTTCAAAGTTGAACTCTTTGCAACTTCGTAAGCATCTTCATCAAACACAGGACAAGAAGAGTCGCCAAACTTCCACACTCTAAAGAAAACAGGATGTAACTGACACAGTTGTTCAAGGAATAGTCCACATGAATGATATTCACACAAAAAATAAACAATAAACAAAACCATTATCTCACTCTAAGTCTTTCAATGAAATCTATCTTGAAATCAACAGTAACAAGCCCGTAGGTAGCATTTTAAAAACGGTCCGGACTAACACGTGCTAAGAGGGTGTGGTCCAAGGATAACACATGCCAAGAGAGCAGTCTTCCAGCATACTGGTATCTATTGCACAATGGCCTCTGGAATAAATTACTCTCGTTTACTAACAATTACTGTAATACATGACTCCACAATGTCTTTCTACTCCACGCTCTCAGGGCAGCATAAATAGCAATTGAGTTAAGATGCTATAATCTACTTTCATTCAAACTATAATATATTATTTATTTAATCACATATACTCTCAACCAAAAGTTTCAGGCAATTGTTGACTGGTGGAAGTACAGTTTTTGAAATATGGTCCGGTCAAAACAGGACCGACCAGACCGGTTCCTACAGCCCTGTGTAATCCACAGTTACATTCATATAAAAAAACTCAACAGTACGTGGTAATGACCACTACCAGAATACGAGAAAAAAATACAGTCACATGTCACTTATTCAACCCCTTGGGACTGTATCCGTTGGATAAATGAAAATGTTGGATAAATGAAGCTGTTACGTACTCAACTATTGTTCATATTATACCGCATGTCTTATTGATCTAGAGATATAAATTATACTTTTCATGATTGATTGTAAATTTATATAATATGCAGGATGTGTTGTCTGTCATATCATCTGTCATATCATATATCTGTCCTATATCTGTCCTATCATCACCCAAGTGACAAGCTTGACCTGTCGATATCCGACGTGTGTTGGATAAGTGAGAGTCGGACAAGTGACACGCAACTGTACTGTCATATCATACCAGCATTAGACATTATAATCTAAGCACAAACTATTCCCATCAGCAATAATATCTCAGTAGGTTACTTTCAATATTGTACCAGTAAAATTAACTATAAATAATTACTTAATTATTTGTTTTTTTGTTTATTGCAAGTGTTAGCATAGTTGCTCGATCATCATGCACCATATTTAACAGCACAGTGCTAACACATTGTTGAAATAAACAAACAAGCAAACAAACACAAACAAATACATTTATTATTTATATATCATTACGTATTATTTATACATTATTATTCATTATTCATATTAAGTATGTATATCTGACTAATTCTATTACGACTCACTCCACTTTATTCATATTGATCATGATAGCAGGTCGCATCCGTCTCTCCTTCTTCCCTCCTTGTCTAGACACTTATCGTGCACACACACCATCAAATACAATTCTTCACATCAAAAATTCATGCAAACAATATCGACTAACCAATAATTTTTCCCGAACTGAATTCTTGTGACGCCGTCTTTCCAAACACTACAAACGGATCGGAGTCTAGCAGTTTCTCGGCCTTGCAGCATTCTTCTAAAAATGCCAGAGAGACGACCGGCACGCCATATTTCGCTGCAGTTCGACATTTGTATGAAGGAAAGCTCCTGGTCTTCTCGACGTCACTCACAACTACGAATCTGGTCTGCAACAACAGCTACGTCTACGGGCCGCACGGTGGCAGGCTATCTTTGTAAGAAACGACCTGTTTCGTAATAATGTAAGAGACGATGCCGTCGTTTGCAGTAACAGATTTCTTGATTTCTTGTTTCCTTTTCCACGACAGTGACGTAGTCAGTTCAAGAGCAATTTGACACCTCGAGAAAATGCCCATCGGAGTAAAATCATAGAAGAAAGTCCTCTAGGATTCTGGAAGGAAACACGATGACTGAGCATTTATCCGAGATATCTATACTTTAGGATGTCCGGTTCTAGAGCGCGGCCCCGTTCCTCGGACACCATCATATTCCGGACGCGAGTTCTCAGTTATCCGTTTTTGAATGCAGTCCCTACCACATTATAAATGTAGGTATCCAAGTTGTAATTGAGCACACCAAAAGAGAACATTGTACCTCTTCTCTGCTTAGAGTGAGATTGAAAACTGTGCGGAGCCTTGCATACCCCGTTCATCGGACAAACGCATTGTTCACCGGACAGTAGCGTTTAGATTGCACACGCATCCTTCAGCCTAGTTACTTATATATTGCTAATCAACAACTCTTTACATACAAATCGTGGTGTTACCCTGCAAGATCTGTATGAGTTACAGTCAGTCAAACGCCCGTGGTAACGGCCCCGATTGTCAGACACCCATTTCTTGCCTTCCTACCTTTTCAGCAACAGCTCTAGATTTCAAATAACTGCATTTGATTAAATTCAGTTATCTGAAACGCCGCAGAAGGCAGAACGCTTGCCTAGAGTGCTTGACAGCAATTCTGAGTCATTTCTCCTACAACCACGCCCCCACTAGGACGAGTAGAGGCTGCCGCTTGAACGAACTAGCCGTTCAACAAAGAAGACGACAATGAGAGGGAATGATTGAAGTGCCAAAACGCTCTTTTACCTTTGCAAGTAAGTCGATTGCTGCGTAGCGCGCGTTGACAAGAACTTGACGTAATCTACCTAGGAAAAGCAGGGGTGTATCAGGATGCCGATGGGTGATGTACACTGCACACTGTGGTAGTCCGCTACTGGCTGTGCCCGCGTAACGTAGTATTAATATCAACCCCCTTACATCTCCCCTTGATTAAAAAAAAACAACTAAAAAACTGTCCTGTCTATGGCTTGGCAATCTCCTTCCGTCAATCACTGGCAACTCTTATCTAGGAGTCATTAACTACAACCTGTACTGTTTTAGCTAGAGTTATCTATTATATATTAGTATATCTAGGTGGTGTAATCATCCAAATACTCGGGGGCTTCACCATTCGACCGCTCCACGTGGTATGACACGACGACTGGCCGGCTGATTGCTTCCTTGTAGCTGTGGATTCTGCATTGCGTTGTTCTGAGACTTGAGTCTGGAGAGGATGTTTTTCCGTAGTGACTTCGTGGGATCGCCTCAGATGTCGTCGATTGCGAACGTATGTTCCACCTGTATCTCCATCCACTTTGACATGATACGATCTTATGCCCACCTTCTTTTGGACGGTGCCTTTCTGCCATGTGGACGATGAGGGGCGTGGTTGGACACGGACAATGTCTCCAGGCTGCAGAGGAAGAAGGTCTGTGGCGCCCTGGTTGTTATAACGGGCTTGCTGAGCTTTGTGGTGTTCTCGCTGGGCCGATTCGTCCGGACATTCAAGGGGCATGAGTAGAGATTCCGACATAGGCAACAGAGTTTTAGTGCGCCGGTTCATGAGACGTTGTGCCGGACTGGTTGCGAACCCTTGGCTGGGAGTACTTCGGAACTCGAGGAAAGCAAGCCACGGAACGCCCCCTGACTGCCTGGCTTTCGCTATCAGACGCTTAGTAGTTTCTACTAGATTCTCCACCTTTCCGTTCAATTGTGGGTAGCAGGGGCTCGAAGTAACATGATCAAAACCCCAGTTCTGGCTGAAACGACTAAACTCTCCTGAAACAAACTGGGGTCCATTGTCCGACATTACTGTATCCGGTATGCCATGCCGTGCAAAATGCGGTTTCAGTTTCTAGATGATGCTTTGAGAAGTGAGGCTGTCCAACCTGTCTACTTCCCAAAAATTGCTCATGTAGTCAACCGTGACCATATAGTCATACCTGTCAACGAAGAAGAAATCGACGGCTACTTTCGCCCATGGTCGAGATGGGACGGTATGCGGGATGAGAGTCAGTTTCGGCTAAGCTGGATCTACTTCACGACATGTAGCACATCGCTGAATGAACGTCTTTACGTGGTCATTCATTCCGAGCCAGTAGAACAGCTCGCGTGCTCGTCGTAGGCTACCATTAATGCCGATGTGAGAAGAATGAAGCGCGGTCATAATTTTCTGACGAATCGCTCCAGGGACTATAATTCGCTCTCCGCGAAATAATACGCCGTTTGTACTCCGATCTCGTCGCGCCAAGGAAAATAAGGTGCTACTGTCTGCTGTACCTGCGTCTTACTTTGTGTCCATCCTCGCATAACGAGCTGCTTGTCCTCCTGCGGACATTCACCTTGTTATGTAGCCACCTGAATTTCTTCGCGCCTGGATTCGGAGATTGGTAGATGCTGGGATAGGTTTACAAATTCAAGCTCCTGCTCGAAAACTGACTGCAACAGACTGATGGATTCACACCCGTTTGTGGAGGGGATATGATTGCTTTGACTCTGTAAATATGCTCGCGACAACGTATCTGCTACGAACATCTCTTTACTCCGCTTGTACGTGACCGTTATGTCATAACCCTGTAACTGTACTAGCATCCTTTGAAGACGCTTCGGCGCAGAATGAATCGGTTTTTGGACAATCACTTCCAAGGGTTTGTGGTCACCCTCAATCGTCACATGGCGGCCATACGCGTAGTGGTGGAATTTTGTGACTCCGAATACGATGGCCAGCAGTTCTTTCTCTATTTGCGCATAGCGTGTTTCGGTGTCTGTTAGCGCGCGCGAAGCATAGGCAACCGGTTGTCCTTGTTGCATAAGAGAAGCACCCAGACCCTTCTCTGACGCGTCGCACTGGAGGGTGACATCCATCTGCGGGTCAAAGTACCTAAGCACGGGTGCTGTGGTTATGGCCGCTTTAATCTGCTGTATAGCTTGATCATGATGGGATGTCCAACAAAATTCCACATCTTTCTTGGTCAATTGTCGAAGCTCGTCGCAGATGCTAGACAGATTGGGTAAAAACGCGCTAAATAATTGACCGTGCCAATTAAACGCTGCACCTCAGCCACATCAGTGGGGTTCTCCATTTTCAGTATAGCTTTCAATTTGTCCGAATCAGCCTTCAACATGTTGGGAGTAAGGATATGACCCATGTATTTGACCTTAGGAAGTCGTAACTTGATTTTGTTTCGATTGAGCCTGATGCAGCGCACTCGACATCGATCAAAAAAACTGGCCAATTTCTTGTCATGATCCTGGCACGCTGTCTCGTGGGTATCGCCTTCACCCACTATCAGCACGTCATCCGCAATCGTGTATACTCCTGGTAGGTCATCGATGACTGATTGGAGGCGGCGTTGGAAAAGTTCCAATGCTGGGCTGATGCCGAAGGGCATTCTTTTCCATCGGAACCTACCAAACGGCGTTCCAAAGGTTGTGAGAATACTTGACTCATGATCTAATGCGAAATGCCAAAACCCATTCTGTAAGTCACATACAGTATACACCTTAGCCTTGGAGAGCTGGGGTATCAGATCCTCTATCGTTGGCATAGGATAATGGCTACGTTTGAGTGCCCTGTTGAGGGGCTTAGGATCCAGGCATATGCGCAGGGTGACGTTGGGCTTGCGCACCACGACTAGACTGGATATTCAGTCTGTAGGTCCCTCAACCGGCTCTAGCACTCCCAAACTCGCCAGGCGCTTTAGTTCCGCTTCCAGATGTTGCCTAAGTGCAATGGGAACCTTTCGCGTGGTATTTGCACCGGAGTTACTGAGTCCTCAATGTCGAGATGAAGTGGTTCCCCAGACATCCCAAAGAGCAATCAAACACGTCTTTATACGCCTGTAAGAGATCAGGTATTTGAACGGGCTTTTGACTAACGTTCTGACCAGACATGTGAGTAGTTGTACTGTCAACGTTGTCCTGACACCGAGCTTGAAGGGTTGCCGCCGTAATGTTCTCGTGCTGTATCCTCACCAGATCTATCTGTTGTATCGACCAGCTTCCAAAAGTGATGTGGAAGCATCGTCCACAACAACAAAGTTGGCTTTGTATTTTCTACCTGTTTTAGGGTTGTTAATATTGACCAAACACTTGCCCAATGGTCTTAGTTGACTCCGGTTGTAAAGGCACAGCATTTGGTTTGTCTTCTCAAGGACCACTGTGGGTACCAAGTCTTGTCGTCGAATAACATTGCATGATGCACCCAAATCCAGTTGGAACCGCACTCGTTGGCCTTCCACTTCCATGTATGCAAACAGCTGTTTTGGGGAAACTGGGTGCTGCACTGCATTAATTTCTTCAGTTAGTGTTAGGGTCATCAGGTGTTCTGATTCCCCCTCACTCTCCTGCTCAGTCCAGTTGACTGTGGTCCTTTTCGTGCTTCGACACCCCCAGCATAGTGATTCTTCTTTCCACATGCTGTACATTCGTGGCCATAAGCTGTGCATTTTCCTTTCACATGTTGTTGCCCACAGTACCCACACGTCTTCTTGCTTGCCTTTGGTTTTGCTTGTGGCATTGATGTGCGCCTGACTGACTGGCGCATTGCGTGTACCTCTTCATGACCACCCATAACCCTTGATTGCTGTGCAGATCGCTCTGCTGCTCGACATATATCAATACAGACGGACAGGCTCAGGTTCTTTCGTTGCAGCAAAGACTTGCGTAATTACGGACTCCTTTGTGATTCCACGGACAATTTGATCCCGGATCATATCCTCTGACATTGTCTGGAAATTGCAGGTCTTGACAAGAGTGCGAAGAGCTAGTAAGTACTGCTCAAAAGTCTCTCCTTGTCCTTGCGTCCTGGTTCTGAAAAAAAACCGCTCATACGTAACATTCATTGTGCCAATGAAATGTTGCTCCATTTTTGACAAGACCGCGGCCAGGCTGCGTCTGTCTGCCTCGTTATTGAAACTTAATGCGTTATACACCTCCACATCAGCCTCCCCCAGGCACATGATGAACGTCGCTAGTTGGTATTCGTCAGATTGTTCGTATATCCGGGACACTGTGGCATAACCATCTCATATTTGGCGCCAAGTACGCCAGTTGCGCGCTCCGTCGCCCTCGACGCGTAAAGGCCCGGGCGTTGTCAACACTCCTTGCATCAGCAACGTGCTTACCTGATTGAGCGCTGTTCGGGATGCGGCATCTCTGTCAGACTTCTCGTCACGCTTGGGTTGCTTCTCAAGCCCTTTGACGTTTCCTTCAGCCATGGGAACGACTCACTCCTGACACCATGTATCAGGATGCCGATGGGTGATGTACACTGCACACTGTGGTAGTCCGCTACTGGCTGTGCCCGCGTAACGTAGTATTAATATCAACCCCTTACAAGAGGCGAAGGTTGTAGCTGCTCTGACTATAGTAAACAAAGTTCCGGCATTCGGTACAGCTGGTTGTAGAGTCTAATATCAATTATCGGACACTCTCCAATATCGGACACTGGCGTAAGGAAACCAGACAAAGATTTCTTGTATCTAAGGCATGAATGTAGAGAGTAGTCACACGGTAACACGACGTGCTAGATTCAGCTTGATCACTTAGCGTATTGCTGTTAACGGTGACAAAATAGAACTTCCGCTGCTTTCCCGTATATCGGACACGTCCATCAAATATCGGACAGCCGCCGGTTTTGCTTTCGACAGTACACCACAGTTCACTGTCTGCACCTTGAAATAATAGGTACATGTCTCTTCTACTCGCAGTGATAACAACAGATGGACAGCTTTGCACGTTGCTCTCCTGGAAACTGAAGAAGAGGGACGGGTCTTGTTCTCTAGTATCGGACACCCGATTTTGCTTGATGCGAGTGCAATATAGGCGAGAACCGCAATGAATTGTATTAATGCTGACTGCAGACGTTTTGTAAAGGCCCAACGAGAATGAAGAGCCTTTGACTCGTCTCTGTATCGAAAGAATTAATCGCAGAGACTACTAGATGACCTGACTTGGCTCTTCTGTTGCATGTCTGCCCACTAGATGCGCGAAATAAACGCAAAAATTCATGTTTTAAATAAATTCTAACTGTTATACATGCATGGGTAAGGACGAGTGAGAAATTGGCTAATAGTTTGCACATATGACATTAATTAACTTAATAAATTAACGCCTCTCTAGAAAAGATTTATTTTTAAAAGTGCCGATGCGGAGACGTTGCGAGTCTTGTGAGCTAACTCTTTCTAGAAAAATCATTTGCTTCACTAGCATATAGCTCAGTAAGTATTGTAACATGAGCAATAGCATGCAGACTTCACTTACCTTAATTAAGTAACATACTAATGCAGTGAGTAGATACGCACGCACGCACGCACGCACGCATGAACGCACGCACGCACGCACGCACACACTCACGCACGCACGCACGCACGCACGCATGAACGCACGCACGCACGCACACACACACACACACACACACACACACACACACACACACACACACGAGAAAAGGTAAACGTATGCATACCTATATTACTTGCAACTCATGCCAATACTGCAAAAATACAATGGCGTATACCAAGTACTTTTTCAGTTTATATTCGTTTTTGCACCAAACGACTTAGCTAAGTAAAGAAAACAAACACGAACAACAACATATATAACTGGCACAACTCTAGCTAGCCAGTAACTAGTTAGTATACTCATGCATCAGCCACTAGGAAAAAACTAAAGCTTTCTAACTCTAGCTACAGACGACATATTTTATCAACTCATTGGACTCGTGTTTGCTGCCTTAGTTAATTTGTTGTCGTGCGAGTTTATAATCTACATTAGCTTCAAAATCCTTCACTTTCTTGACAACTAAGAAATGCGAGTTTTTCAAAATCTGTGTCGTCAGATTTCTTAGGTGGCTTTATCTTTCTTGTTGGTCTTCTCTTTGCGTATTCCTGTAGTTGTTTGTTTTCTACTCTTGCTTCAGGGGAACCGCCAAACTCTTCCGCTGCATGGTTTTTGTCTGGGCTAGCTTTTTGGGGACCGATCTTTCCGCTGCTTGTGATGATCTGCAGTCTTCGGCTTACACTTTTACTGGACATTGCCTTTCTTCTTCAAAGCAGGCTCTCTGCGCTTTCGTTCTCGCATTTTTTTCGCCTTTTCTTCCAGAAGCTGAATGTTCTCAGCACTAGTCAGCACTCCAGCATCCACAGATCGTGAAACAGGAAGCTTGGGTTTTTGTGGCAGAGAAGGTATTTGTAGCAGTGTTGGCAAGCGGGAGCAATCAAGAAGTCCGTCGTAAAGTTTTAGCGACGGTAACCGACCAGGTGTTTGCAATCCGTTTTCTTTCAACCAATTGTTGCATTTCTGATCGTGTGTGAGATCATATCCATTCTCATGCCGTTCTCTAAACAGCCTTTCTTCTTCTATTGAAAGAGATGTGGCCTCATGTCTGGAAAAATTGCCGGACTCTAATAGCGCGTTAGAGTCTTCGAAAGACTTGTTGCAGCTCTCTTTCCGCATCTGTCGACGACTTGTGACTTCATGATGTTTGTCTGTCTAGATGGGGTTGGAGTGATCAATGGAACAAAGGCGAGGCTTACTTTTCTTCCTAGAAAGGACTCTTTTGTAAGACTTGACTGAACTGTAGCTGCAGCTGCTTTTCTATCAAAGGGATAAACACCTGTAACTCGAAAGCCTCCGGTGATGTTGTCTGTTGTCATTGCCCGAGACAAAGCAGTTGCAAAAACTGAAGAAAAGGTGTTTCTTGTCACAAATTTTCCTGTGCGCACATTGAATAAACGACATTCCTCTTTCCAATGGACATTTAGAGAGCCAAAGACGCTACGGTCGAGAGGTTGCAATATGTGAGTTGTGTTGGGAGGAAGACAGAATACAAGAATGTCTTTTTCAGCCGCCATACGAATCATTGTCGAATTAAAATGGCTTGAGTGGCCGTCCAACAAGATAAGTGAAGGTCTCACAGCAGGAGCGTACATCAAGAAATGACGGCTGAACCACGACTCAAATGTCCCCGTGTCAATACAACCTTTCTCTGTCAGTTCATGCATTGTACCGGGTACCTCCCAATGATCCACTGGGAATTTAGTCTTTTTCGGTCAAATATGACAAGAGGGGGCATCGCAAAACCAGCTGCATTAGTACATGCTAGTACGGTTATTTGACTCTTGTCTCCAGAGGTAGCAACGAACGTGCGCTTTTCTTTTCTACCAGCGACAATCTTTCTGCTTTTTGACCAAGAGGCATTCCAGTCTCGTCAGCATTAAAATTTTGCATAGGTTTGTTCATCAGATCATTTTCCAGTAAGGTAGTTTCAAGCAGATCGTAATTCCGATCTATTACGACCTTGTCAGTGGCTGCTAGCCTAGCGCAAGACAAAGACTCGCCTTCTTTGATGGTCAACTTCTCTTGGTGACGGTGACGGAACCTATCCCACCATCCCAAAGACAGTTGCTGATGAAATCCTTTTGCCTCCACCATAGCTGTGGCCAGTGCTACCGTCTGAAACAAACAACGATATATACCGCGCTGTTAGAGGGTTTATCCGCGTAGATGGTTGCACTCCCTGATTTACATGTAAAACATACACGTTTGTTATTTAATTAACTTAAATCAAATAGTAAGTAATCCATTCTTAAGATGCATGTCGACTTGGTGTGACTACAAGAATATCCTTTCGCTGTTGGGATGTCTGAAAAAATACTTCGAACAAAGGGGACCTAATGTATCAGCTAGAGACATTGAAACGTTATGCTGAGCAATCATACACGTTATCTTGACTTCAGCTCTAGTAATCTAAATAGAGAAAAACTGTTTATTTATCATCCATCCATCCATCCATCTATCCCATTCATTCATTCATAGATACACACAAACATACATACGTATGTACGTATGTATGTATCTAGTCTAACACAGTATTCTTAACCTTACCCTGCAATGCAGAATCAGCTCTGGGTATATTCAGTGACGGTTGAAGAATGGCTCTGTCAGACTCTGCCGTCTTCTCCGTGCGCCTCTTTCTAGTAACATGCTGGGGAATGTTTCCTTCTCCCATGTGACCACAGCTAATTGTACATCTGCACACTGTGCAATAGAATTTATGGACGTCTTTTACCACAGACTGTATGCATGGCCACTTCTTTGTAAAGTTTTTTTGGGAATTTGCATTTGTATGTTGCAGCACCTGCAAATTTTCGCCTTAGATTACTGTCACAAGCACTAGCACCTTCCACACTGTCTCGTTCTGAAGGCGGCTCTTTCCAATTCGTCCTCTTCTGGTTGTTTTTTTTCTCTGTTTGAATCAGAGATAGTTGACCTTAGTAGAGCGTTTGGTTCAGCGCTAACATTTGACTTTTCTTTGTGTCTCGTAATAGTTATCTTAGAATCTAACAGTGTTGCAGGTAGTCTCTTTCTCTTACTGCTTTGTAAACCGGAAATGCTAGACTGATTCGAATTCGAGTCACTATCCGAGTGATGTTCACATCTTCTTGAATTAGGTGTTACAATTGTTTCGAATCTACTAGTAGAAACTGTTACTTTGTCCTGATACCTCTGACTCCGACTTAGACTAGCAGTTGGTGGACATGTGCTAACAAGTTGTCTAGAATCGTCGTCAATATCTTATCGACACATAGTGCATGTGTCAATACGCATTAGACAATAATTGAGTAGCAAGTACTTGCAGAATTAGAATTTCTGCTAGTAACGATAACCAATATAGTTTACGCATGCAGTAATCAGTCTCGCATAATCAGTCCCTCCCTCTCTTGGACTTCTGGACGACGTCCAGAAGTCGAAAAGGGGAGGGAATGGATGCGCGGAATAGTAGTAGACTGAATATCTTTGACAGTTTCGGAACTAGACTTGCCTGGGATATCTAGATGAAAGACATCTTCATCCTCCTGCTGGGTGTTCACTGTTGGTCGCTTCCTCGATATCGCGTAGCGTAACAGTCCAGAAATTTGCATACAAGTATCGCGCGCTGTAATATACGGGACTATTTTATGCATCCTCGATTTCCGGACTATCAATTATCGCCAGCGCAGGTATTTGGGAGTTCGACTGTTGGTTATTCGTAATCATCGATTACTTTACGGCAGTCTCGTTAGATTTTATATTAGTTACTATCAGACACTACAGATTTTTACGTAATCTACGGTGTACCTACAGGTTCACTGTACATGTCTGCCTGACAACTAGGGATCTAGTAAATTCCAGCAATCTAAAAGTTGCGTGAGATCTGGGTTCCTTGAGTGTGAGCGTGTGACCTGAAAGAACTTGCGTAAGTTGACAACTCTGTTCTAGTGATGTGATATGACGGCTACATATCAAAATTTCAAAAAAACTTAGTAGAGATCTGTGGCTCTAGAACTTTTCTATTCATCTTGGACGGTATACGAAGACAATTAATAAATAATTAATTATTATAACTACGCTCGGCAATTAGTTAGCCACCAAAGCGAGTCCTGTTGACCTACAAATTTTTTCGTAGCAGTTAATAACTTATGAGTAACGGCCGCTAGTGTGCTGGACCGCAGGCCGGTCGCGAATGGAGGTGCAACATAACCGAGGGTGACCCGACTCCGACATTCAAATGGACTCACGCTTCTGGGAGCTCGTTGACTAATGTCAACCGCTTTGTCGACAGCCGCGACGGTCTCCTCACGCTCAAATCCGTACAAACAACGGATGCTGGACAGTACACATGCCGAGCCACGAATTACGTCGGCAGTTCGACAGCGGCAAGAACATTAAACATTCAAGGTAAGTTGCTGTTTGGTGGTTCAACGTACTCTATGCAGTGACCGCTATATGTTTCCTAGTTATCCCTCCAATTTCTTTCGTCGAAGCTAAACCGGTTGCGGTCGGTGGAACGCCGACGGTGAGATGGAGAATTTCTGGCAGTCGCTACAGCCAAACATCAAGCGGCTCGTTGGTTATCACTAATGTCAGAGACTCGGATCAACGGGCATATGAGTGTCAAGCCGTAAATGCTGCTGGTACCGCGTCTTGCAATGTGACCTCAGACTGATTTGTAAGTCGGACTCCAATCTGCTTGTCTGAAACCTTTTCTACAGAAGGATGCATGCTCCACCGGAGTGTAAACATACACTCACGCACACACGCTCGCACGCACACGCTCGCACGCACGCACGCACACACACACCACCGACTAACTAGCTAAAAACGAAAAAGCAAGCATAGTGTATAATTCCAGCAAACCATTGTCTAGTTATATAGTTAAGAAAAAACACTATTGCACTTTCTCTCGAATTCCCAATGCCATCTCTGCGAAATTCTCGTACGACTTTGCGATTTCCAAACGAGTACAGAGTGACGGGATGGCTTTCTCAGTTTCCTGAAACCAACGCAGTGCTTTTGTCATATTCTGTCGCCACCTTATGTCGATATCGCCACAACACTTGAGCAGTCCCGGCAGCAATGGGAACTGGTGAGGGAAGTGGTGGCGTAGATAGACGATAACCAGGGCGGTTGCAAGGAGGTGCATCGCTTTGCTGTAGATGGTAGATCCTAGAGATGGAAGGCAAACGTCAAATATGTCCACAGTGCGGTCACGCGACAACCGGTCCTAACCGTAACTGGTCCTGGTCGGACATATAGGGTTTGTTTGGTTAGAGTTAGGGCTAGGGCTAGTATGTGTAGGGTTAATTGCGTACAATATTACCGCAATCAAACTGGTCGTCCAGGACCAGTTATAGACCTCAACTGGTTTTGGCCCAGTATATATATAGACCTCAACTGGTTCCGGACCAGACCAGCTATAGACCTCAACTGGTTACGGACCAGTTATAGACCTCAACCGGTTCAGAACCAGTTAAGACCTCAACTGTTTCAGGACCAGTCACGGGTGCGGGCCATTTATAGTGTGACAGTGCAAACAGAGTCAATCGCTCCGATTCAGTGTCGTTACCTAGAGACTTCAGACCAGCCGACTCGATCTTTTCGCGCAAATTGTCCAAATCTAGGCTCAACAGAGTACCGAGATGCTCAGTAAATTCCCAATACCCCTCCTGCATGAACACAGCAATTCAATATTGTTGGAGATGCGTTGACTATAGCGAAAGAACTAACCGGCTTTTGAACACTGAAGAATTTCGGTATGTCATCCGGGTTTCCACGAGCAGTTGGACGTCGAATGTCTGTACTTGGTTGGTCCGAGTGAGGTATGGCGTCTAGACTTTTTTCTGATTCATCAAGACTTTCACTCCAGCTATCGTCGTCGTCGTCACTGCTGTCGTCGTCGTCGTCACTGAAGTCGACGATGTCCATGCCGCGGACCTTCCAGGACTTAGCAACAGACAATTGCGCACGCGCAGATTCTAAATGTGGAAAGTGCTACTGTGATAACAACGTTTGTAAAACTAAAATGGATTTACCCAGACCGTTGAACTTTCTTCCTCTTCCTTCCGCCGGTGGCGCCATATTTAGATATCCTAAGCGACGACAAAGTATCCAGCAAGTAGGCTTACGTAAAGGAGTCAAGGATAAGTATAGGCTTGAGGGCCCCGCCAGCCTTTACCAGGCGAAAGATCTCTTTCACAATACACCTCGCCGTCAAAGGAGGCCGTTTCCGACGCGACGCTACGTGATGTGATAGAATTTTTTCTATTCCAGCCCGTCGCGTTGCAAACGGCCTCCTTTGACGCGACACGACGCGAGGTGTATTGTGAACCAGGCTCTAGCCTTTAGGGGTGTCTCGCGTGGCCAGACCTTCTGCGTACGCGGAGCGAGACTGAAGCGGTCGCGAGACGCGAAGCGGCGGAAAGGGTCTGGCTACGCGAGACTAGGCTGGACCAGAGCCGTAGCTCTACTGGGCTGGACCAGAGCTGTACAGACTCTGGGTTGGACCCTCTTGCTAAAACGTAGCCTCGTGCCCAGGCCCTTGCATCGTCCATTCAGATCTATCCAGTCTACATCTACTCTTTTACTTTCAATCTCACAACCAGTCGCCTCCTCTTCTGCCTCTACCATGGAACGGCCGCGGATGATCATACACTCCACAGACGGCAGCTCATGCTCAGAATCTAAATGCGCAAAAGTAATTATACGCGATACTAACGTGTCTAGAAATGTAACGAGTGGATTACCCAAACGATCGAACGATGATCGTTCTTTCCTGCTTGCCAATCCTTTCATTCCTAGACGACAAAAATCATTTACAACGTGTACAATTGACTCAGCCATTAGGATGGAATACAAAATATTATTTTGTATATTTTTATAGTTCATATAGAATATTAATTTTTATATTTTATTACATGTAATTTGCGTTTAAGACAAATTTAAATTTTTAAATATTTTATAATTCATATAAAATATAATAGATTCATTAAAATAATAAATTTTATGTTATATGACAGTTCTACAGCAAGTATACTGTACTTACTCGATGAGGCAACAGCAGTGTCTACCGATGATAAATTAGCGTATGCTGCTCTAGAAGTCTGTCGTATTGTCTGCTCTTGTACATACTCACCTCGTGATGGTGAGACACTATGTTGTAGCTTTACACCAGCTGATATTGAATCCAATAGTTGAGATCGAGCTGGCACCGAACGTGATACACCTGACAATTCAACAACTCCTGATGATTTTAGGAATAATGCTGTTCGTAGTGGTGATGTTGGTTTTCCTAGAGCTGATACTCGTTGTTGTTGTTGTTGTGCTGCTGCTCGTGGTGGTGGTGCTGCTGCTGCTGGTACTGGTGCTGCTGGTGGTCGTTGTGGTGCTGGTGGTGGTGGTGCTGGTGGTGGTGGTGGTGGTACTGGTGCTGCTGTTGATCGTGGTGATACTGGTGTTGCTGCTATATATCGATGTAGCAGTTGTTGTGATCGTACTGGTATTGCTGCAGCAGATCGCACTGACATTAGTGATTGTGCTTGTACTGGTAGTGATGCAATTGGTGTTTCACTTGACGATAGAGAAAGTTCTCTCTTTTGACGTGGAGCTCGAAGTTGTCGCGCCCGTGGTGGTGGTGCGCCTACTAAATGTAGTGGTGGTGGTGCGCCTCCCGATGGTGGTGGTCGTGATGGTACGCCTCCTGATTGTGGTGGTAGTGGTGGTACGCCTCCTGGTGGTGGTGGTGGTTGATATTGTTGCGTTTCAGCTAGGTGTTTCACTAGCCCTGGCCGGCTGTCTTCATCAGCTACATCAGCACGACTTTTTATCTTCTCATCGGTTTTCATACCACGGGCTGCAGATGGTGGGAGCTGGTCTCTTTTCCTAATGGGAAGCAACTTAAGACTTTCTGGCCCTGATGTAGACACTGAATCACTACTTGCAACCCTTTCTACAACTCTGGTCAACGACAATTTCTTCTTGACGGCTTTTCTTGAAGGAGCTAGACAGTCACACAAAACAGAAACAAGACACTGAAGGTCAAACCTATTAATTCACAACAAAACCAAACAACAACTCCAGGGTTAATATTTCGTCTATGTTTCACACCCAAATTGCTATCTAATCACGTGTTCAATGTAAATGTGAGTTAAGTTAGCAGACTCAATACAAGGGCGTCACGTGGGTCAAAAAAGAGGGGCTCCTAAATAAAGCTAAACACGTGACGTCATAGAGAACGTTCTATATTAAAAATTAATTCAACCGACAAAATATAAGTCTATTATAAATTTCAATAATTACATATTCGGTAACAACTAATTTTAAGAAATTGTATTACATTAGCTATCTAGAGAAACGTGTCATGCACAGAGAGCAGCAAATGGCAACACAAGATCGTCTACACTACTTTTCAGTTCTGTAGTTGTCAATACGATGAGAAACCAATGGTTTGCAACCTTGAGGAACCTCTGGCAGTGCCAGATTTATGTCTTTACTCTCATAGCTTATGCATAACATGTCAAAACTAGGATGTTCTAAAAGCTGCATGATCTCTGACAAATTGAGATCAAATACTAATAATTTTTACAAAACCACGCCCTCAAAAAGAGAGCTACCGCCTACCCTTGCCATAGTACGTGACACCCTTGCTCAACACCAAGGCATAGCTGTTACAATGTAAAATGATCACAACAATTGTCCATACTGTCTGTTATGACAGCTCATTGGCCACCACACGATCACCACCAAGCAGAATATGAGTAACATACCTGCTACAGAAGAGTCACGAACAACTTCTTCTCTCAGTTTTTCTTTTCTAGGAGGCAGATCAAACGGGCTACGCATCGTGAGTATCCCTCGTTTAGAGACCGCCTCGTCGCCAACATAACTGTCCTTCTGGCCCATTCCCACCATCACACCCTACACAATTAATTACCCATACACTTGGTAATACTCGACGACGATAACATCGTGGACACTAATACCTGATGTCTGGGTCTCCCAACTAAAGTAGGAAAGACTGCACCTGGTCCGTTGTCTCCAGCCACACCAGCCTATTGTAAATCACAGGCACAAAACATTTTGTAGCATACAAAGAGTATACATTCGTAGACAAAAACAACCATGGCATGTTACCTTCACAGTGTCCATTCCCGTATCGATGACTACAGGTTCTGCGCCTTCATAATCAACAGAATAAAATGTGTCATACGTTGACTCAACTCCAGAAGATGGAGGTAGTGGTGGTGGTGGTGGTGCTACAGGTGATGGACAAGATCCAAAAGGCATAGCAAAAGCCGAACTATACGACTCAACGTCTAAACAAACCAATGTGACCATTCTTTTCTAGACAACAGTCTAGTCCATCTCTCTGACTGTACTAACAATATATTAATTAATCAAGCAACTGTCATGTACTGTACTCCCACTGGCTTATTGATATCAGATAAGACTTGGCATGCATGGCTTTTAATAGATAAAAACAATGAAACTTTCACCTTGTGCACTTTATAATTAGGGTTTCGTCTCCGATTGATGTAATTACCCAACATACAAAATTAATATCAAACACACAACCAGTCTTCTGCTCAGGAGTTTCAGAGTGGTGGTCAGGTATCCACTGCATTAGTTAAAATAATAAGGGGCGTGGTTTATTTCTATTTCAGACATCCGAGAAAGAAGTAGAGCAAACTCTCGGACAATCAAGTATCGTCGCAAACAAACATGAAAGTGCCAAACAGAATGTATCACACCATTTATGGTCCATGATCTGAAAGAGCAGACTAAGAAAGTAGCAACTTCTGTTAACCATCTGGGAACTATGATGACCACTCTCACGTTTCTACTATAGCATGGTTAGATTTCTGCCATCCATTGGTGCAAGTAAACACTAGCTAAAATATATAGTGGTAGTGGGAACATGTGGAATGATGGTCGGTGTTTGTCAAGTAATGGTGTCGGGCCCAACCACCTCTGACCACCGTGGGCAGACCCCTGCGCGACAACTATACCTCTCCCACTGATGACACCCGGTCGCAGTCACAAAAAGTAACAAATCATTACACTGCTGCTTACTTGTTAAAATCAAACAAAGTACAATCACAATCCAGTTGCTAACAACGAATACAAGCCCCAGCTGCTATATAATATATTAAATCGTGATAGTTAATGTCTTAGTTTATCTCAGTAGTGCCATCACATTCCCGACATACAATGACTATTTGTCCAGTGAAGATTTTACACCACGTGAAGTGTGTTTGGCAAGTAAACTATTGCAATGACGACGTATGACTGACGAAAGCTAAAATTTCACGCACCTTCTTCATACAGCGATAGTGTATAAAGATCGTCTTCAATATTGCAATACATTGACATTGCCTGTTCGATTTCATCAACCTCCTTATCTCCTTTCCATCTAAATACACACAATATCTTTAAAAAGTTGCATCATGCCTCAAATGTCGTC
This sequence comes from Corticium candelabrum, assembly GCF_963422355.1. NCBI lineage: Eukaryota > Metazoa > Porifera > Homoscleromorpha > Homosclerophorida > Plakinidae > Corticium > Corticium candelabrum. The sequence continues at coordinate 3,648,729 of NC_085093.1, read as the reverse complement.
ACAATAAGAAAGCAACAAACAAAACAACCAGAAATTGCAACAGAGTTTACAACTAAAAGTGACCAGCCCTGCTTATCACGTTTAGTAATATTAAGCTACAAGCGGACACCACAGTGAGTGGTGGCCTGCTTTGTGAGAAGCTTACTCTAAGGGGCTCAATTGACTTCCGATCTGTATGTCAGTATATCACTACGTTTGTATGTTTGTATGTTTTGTGTGAACATTTGTAAGGGGTTTGTCGTGATAGTTTCTTCTCACAATTAACTTTCATCAACATCAAAGTCTGACATCAGTTTGTCAAACCACGACACAACAGACCGAGATCTCTAATGCCATAATCTCCCTTCACATACCCCAAACCATTTCTTTGAACAACACAGCTTCTTCTTTGAGCAAGTGACACATTTGTGTCCAACATTTAACCATTTTTGAACATTAGAATAGAACATAACTGATTGAACAAATGATCCAGCTCAACGTTTGCTGTGTAACTGCCATGCTAGTAAAGCCTTTCCTTGACAATTGGTATCTGTTGGCTATGCATTTAGACTCATAGATAGCAAATACTAATTGGTCCGGTCTAACGTGTACTAGTAGGCTTGGCCGTTTAACTCGCGCTATAAAGACTAATTTTAGTTCACTTGATGACTGGGCAGCGCAAATAACAAAATAAGCAATCATGAATGGCAGTATGAAATACACCAGTTGCAGTGCAGTGTACGCAAATTAGAAATTGGAAAGACGGCATTTAGTTTGTTAATACTAAAATGTTAAAAACAATTCACACAGTAATAATTGCCACATATATATTATTTATTTAATTAACTCATCCTTAAACCGGAAGTTCATGAGATTTAGCGTCTGGCAAAATTGCAATTTCTAAATATTGCTGTCTAAACCTCTGATTTAGGTAATACTTACGTAATCAATTTCCATACCCAATGTCCTAAATAAAACTACAAAGACAGAAACGAACAAAAACATTGTTTGATCTCGTGAACATCCAAATAAGTGACAGTGACGTATAATAGCTCTACAGGACATCTCGACAAACTCAAGTTCTTTACTAGGGAAGACTCGTTACAATACAGTCGTCACATAGTTACACACTAAACAAAAAGCTTGCACACAAGCTAGTAAGTACTCATCGACATCAGTCAACGATACTACCAATGTCATCCATGTTAATACGAATTCCACAGTCCACTTATCAGTAATTAATGCAGGTACATAAATTTAGATGTACAACAATGCATATGTAAGGCACTACCCTGAAAGAAGAAATTTGTGCGGGAGAAAATTCATGCGATTTTGTGCGATCACAAGCCCATCGCACAAAATAAATTCCACATATATTTTTCCCTTGCGCATGGCCTTATTGTTGCACAAATTAATTCCACACAAGTAGTGATGTTCCTCGAAAAATCACAAGTGTTCTCCCGCACAAATATGTTCTTTCAGGGTATTTTTCGTACAACTTACACGCTCAGCTTGTCTCGCAGCTCTTGCATGACGAGTGTGCTATCTTTATAGCTTTCCTCACTCAATGTGTCCAACTCACAGATAGCATCTACAGATGACAAACAATGACCACACACCAAGGCAACATCTAAACATGCTTAAACCATCGAATGCTTCCTGTGCCAACCGACAGGCTTCTTCCATTTCCATCTTCACACCCTGCAAAAAGGATGCAAAAGCAAGAGATGCCTACCCATAACACACAGAGTAATTAAAACATAGTATTATAACTCTATCGACAAAATACCTTCAAACGCAAAGGATGGTTGGGTACCAAGTGTTTCTGAGCAACTTCATGTGCATCTCGAAATGCACGTTCTGCCTGCAAGACAGAGAAGTCTTGACTAGATGTCCCTTGTTCCAGAGCAAGCGCAATCGTTTCTTCGGCACTCTTGAAAATTACAACCATTCAGTTATCAACCGATCACAAAACCTCTCATCAACTAGAAGCATTCACCAGTTCTAATGCACGTTCTTTTCCTTTCTCTTTTTCATAATCAGTCCACCCGATATACGGCAAAATATCAACATCCTCTTTAGCAACAAGCTCTTCGATAGATGGACCACTCGACCTGTGAAGTTGTTCAGACTGCAAAGATACTGAGTCAATGTATGACATATATTTGCTGTCATATTCATAGTACCTCATCTCGGTGTTCAACAGCAACGAAGCTAGTAAACTGTGTGACAATGGAATATTCTTTACTCAAGTTGATAATGTACGCCTTCCGGTCATGTTTCACAATCTACAGAAAGTAACGTTCTCTCACTCTCATCTATTGCTTCACAAATGAATGTCCACTTCGTGTTCAAGCCTGTCGGCAGCCAGAGTGCCTTCATCCCAGTCCCTGATTATCGCTCTTGCAGTCAACTGATGCAAAATCTAACAACCAACAACATTTATATAACAACGACATTCACAACATTTGCTACTGTACTGACTTTCCCAGTTGTCACACTCAAGTCAGAAGTGGATACCACTGTAGATACTTCCTTCCCACCGATATGAGCCGTCAACGTAGCCTGCAATGTGGTCACATAAATAAAACGTAATCTACTATATGACATTAGCAATAGCTGACATCCTACCATCGTGCAGTTGTCAACAAATCCGTAGATCACTTGTCTCGATCCACTGAACAGCGAAATAATCTCTGCAGGTGCCTAACACGCAAACAATTAGCATCCTTCTTACTATCGAGTAACCTAGCCTAAGCTATTGCCACACCTGAACAGGTTTCGATGTCTTGTTGTCATCAAACTGTTGCCAGTCAACTTCAACAGAAGTCAAGACCGGCTGTCCTGCTTTTTCCAGCTGTGACTTTACCTAAACAACACTAATGCAGTGACACAAACAAAACTTGCAAGTGGTGTCCACCCACCACTCACCTTTCTTTCCCATTTGCTTTTCGCCTTCGAGTCAAAGAAAACTGAACAACCACCTCCCACATGTGCCATTGAGCGTAAAAAGTGACGATTAGCCGTTGAACTAAATACAGTATATATAGGTCTATACCATGTAAAACATAAATATCATAAACTTGCATGTGTTATTACCCAACTCCAAAAGTAAAGACTCTTGTAAGATGACAGCTCTTTCTGATACATTCCAGCGTCGCCTCTTCTTCACTAATATGACCATCCGAAAAGACAAAAACATTTCGAGGCAGAGTAGCTCTGTCATTGCTGTCTGAAGGTGCTGTCAACATGAATGACCTCAGAGGTCTCCAAAAGTCGGTACTGCCAAGTGTAGCTTTAGATGACTGCCATACAGGTGATAGACATCAACAACAGATCAATACTGAGTGTTGACTACATCAACGTACCCTGATGTATTCATGTGCTGCAGTCGTTGTTTCTTTGTTCTTGTGTTGTGTTACAGGAAAGAGCTCCTCGTGAGCTAAAGTTTCGTGCATGATGTTAGAGAACACAATCACATAAATACATTCACCTGACTAACCGGATCCAAATCCAACGATATTGAATCGACAGTGATTTGGAAGGTGATGCAATGCAAGCATCACCAGCTTTCGAGCATCCTCAATAGCCGACCCCTGACCACACCCAAGAATCAAATTACGATTCATCTATTTGTAGTGTACCAACCGCATACCTTCATTGAATTGGACTGATCCAAAACAAAAATCACTTCATAATCACTGTCAAAGTCAGCCTCAAACTCGGGATAGAACGTCAGCATGCAAGCCTGACGATACACAAAACAAAAATGTACTGACATAGTATACTGCTGTATACATATACCACAATTAGCTCTCACTCTGTGCTCAGAACTGGGATACTTTTCAACCCACATGCGTGGAACGTGAATTTCAGCAAGACCAACAAGCAACTGTAAACCATCGTCTAACTGCTGACCATCTTGCAATTCCACCATCGCCATCGTTGCTGTCCTCTGCACACGGACATACAAATTTAGAAACCTACCGTGGTGTTTATGCTAACTGAAAGATACGTGCCTTTGTCTTTAGTTTGTGACTAGGAGACTGAATTGATTTGATCTCGAATGGCATCTCTATTGAAATCTGCACTGAAAACCTAATAGCAACAAATGTACAATCAGCAGCAATTCCGTGCACTCATACGTAGTAGTTGAATGAATAATTAATTAAGTATTTACCTCAAATAGACCAACTTATTACAAACAACCTTTCGTGTACATGCAGGAATCTAGTTAGTTATACAAATCTCACATACCACATAATACAATCAGATAAGGCCATGCAAAGTTACTTACTTGTTGATCGTCAAAATTTCTAAAACAATTGGGACAGATGGATGGCTTGTATTTATATATTTATATATTTTTATCTTCTTACATTTTTATATTTTACATTTTCATATTTTACATTTCTATATTCTATTTATTGATACGTGTATGTCTGACATGGTTGATTTACATCATTAAAACTTGCTAGTGCTACGCATCATAAAACTGCAACAGCAAAGGGCCTTGATCTCAACGAAGGACAAGAAACGTGAACAATAAATGAGCAACGTGTCACACGCAACTGTAGACACGTGTCACTACTTGGTAAGGACCTGCCACATGAAGTTCAAACCCAGAATAAAAAAATTAAAAAATTCACGGGCAAGCCCAAAAGATGCTGACGATCAACAAGTAATAAATTTTGCATGGCCTAACATTTGCCATCTCAACTGATATGACAACTTCCTTGGCCAACTGTTGATTACACCTACATATATGCTGCAATTCCATCTTGCTGGAAAAACAAGTATGCAATAAGACATGCATTCATTTCCAATACCACACACTGACCTTACAATACACATAAACTAACAACTAAAGTTTGTACTCTTTGTAAGTTTAGTTTGTAAAGCACCAAGACAACAAAACTAAAAGTACTTAATCTTCTCTTCTTAATTAATCTTAATTTTCTCTCCCTCCCTCCCTCCCTTCCTTCCTCCCTCCCTTCCTTCCTCCCTCCCTCCCTCCCTCCCTCCCTCCCTCCCTCCCTCCCTCCCTCCCCCTCTCTCTCTCCCTCTCTCTCTCCCTCTCTCTCTCCCTCTCTCTCTCCCTCTCTCTCTCTCTATATATATATATAGAGAGAGATATATAAAAGTCTGATCTGTCTGTCTGTCTGTCTGTCTGTCTGTCTGTCTGTCATTAGCAATAGTCTCGGACTACAAGTAGAACATTTCATTTTAACAATAACTGTTTGTAGTAGTGAAGATTGTTGACAATAAACTTGATTCTGTCTGTCTGTCTGTCTGTCTGTCTGTCTGTCTGTCTGTAACATCAATCACGCTAGAACTGCCAAGCCAATCACCACCCTAGAAACAAATTATTCGGGAGCTTGTGTTGTCTCTGCCCAATTCGAGTGAATTTGCTCTAGAGAACAAGCATATCAAACCACACAGGAATTTGTGTTAATTAAACGTGAATCCTGCTCTATTTGCCTGAACAAAGCCAGGTCCTTTGCTAGTTAATAATAAAACTTGAACCAACTAAAGTAATATTCTGTGTCCACACAGTCAGCCAAGTCAACTATATACTTCGTTAATTAAGTAATGCCCAAGTACACAATCCAGGTGAAAGTTGGTTGAGCATACATATTAGTTAAATGTAAATTTGCAGTTAACAATGGCTGCACAACAACTGCCTGTACCTTGACGTATCTTGCTCAACTTTAACTGTGTCTACATCAGTCTATCAATGAAATCTTCAGTATACGCACTTAGAGTAACCGTATTTGATTGCATAAGCTTGCCTGTGTCACTTCACCGAGAGCTGCCGTTTTCTTCCACGGTGCGACGCTACCGGGTAGTCGAAACACAATGTGCTCTCCTTCCACAGACAACTCGGCCACATAAGTAATTTTAATTAGAACGTTCGCATCTGGTGGCAAATTTCCAACACTCACAGTGAACACATCCTGTTAACACGGCCAGTAAGTATACTACCAGTACAAAATTAGCCTTTTAATGTAAGATGACTAACGGGTGTTTCCTCGTCCATTAGGTAAGCACCGTGTCCTTGACTGATTGCCTCTTTGTATTCTTTGTGTGCCTGTTCCTTCTCTTTCACTTCTCCGATTATGTGTTTCCCGTTGATGAATGCCTCAAAGCCACAAACGGCAGCCATGTCGTCCAGTGGAAATACATACTTGGCTTCGATAGGAACCGTGCTCTCATTATGATACGCTTGCAGAACAACCACTTGGGTGGCTAAGTCGAGAAGTTTGGCCCGAACGTGAACAGACTGAAGAGGTACGGCAGCATCTCCACTGCCAAGTAGACCGGCTTTGACTTTACTGAGTGGGTCAGTAACATTCTGAACATCATGCAAGTCGATCTCTGCCGACACACGTAATAATCAAAACCAACTATCACATAGTCAATACTGTCAACTCAACATACCAGTAATGCTACTTTCATTCGCCTCAAGATGGACATCCAGCATCTCTATGTCCTCAGTCTCAGACGAACAATCACCAGCATCCTCACTTGAATCTGTTTTGATATCATCACAAGATAAGTTGAATTCAACCAAGTACCTACATTCATGACAACAAATTTAAAGTAAGCCAATTGCAATATGACACATAACTGAAGATAGCTGGATCAACCTCAGTCTCTGTTGCCTGACATCATAAACAACAAATTCGTCATCCTACATAACAAACTCGATCAGTCGCGTTCCCATACAAGCAACAACAGATGTCACACCTTAAAGTCTGAAAACTCTAAATCGGAACTGGAGTTTGAAATGGCCATGCCATGAACACTGTCAAACCCATCAGGTGGTGCAACCAACTCTGTACTCTTATGATATGTTGACTGAAATAAATATAAACATTGCATTGCACGTGTATGTAACAACTATGTTAAACCAGCTTACGCTGACATGTCCCAGTGCTACTTCTGCAATGAGCATGAATCGAGTGCCACAAGACTTACCAGGAAATGAATACTTAGCACTAGTACTACAGGAAACATTATCTACAGTAAAATATTGCACAAGAAAGTTGCAATTGTCTTGTTCACCTGGATGCACTCGCAAAGTAGATTCCACTGCCCAACATTCCCGGGTCAGTTCTCTTACCACCATAATCATCCACCACTATCTTAGGCAGCAACAGTCCTCTAACATGCAGAAATATTTTGCAAACAAAGACAGAGAAGGCATTTGCAAATTCAGAACCTTGACAGAATCCCCACAAAGTTGGCAACCTAATCAATTGAATGGTCACACAAACAGCAGAGACGTGTACGTTTGCTACATAAATGACCTGTGAAGCATGAAACAAGAGCTGTCGATTGTCCAAATGGCTAGCAAAATTAGAATCTTCTGATGCCCGATGAATAGCATAAATCGAGGATACATTCAATCCACAACGTCTATAACACGACAGTATCTATGTACCCACTACAATCTAGAGATGACACGATTCCTTACAATTTCTCATGGCTCAGGACATGATTCTGTATCTGGCAGTATTCCTGACTGCCTTGCTCTACGTGTTGAATTTCACACCGTAAAGCTCGCAGTTTGGCTTGCACGCTGCTTCTTGTTGACCAATCAGTTGCTTCACTTACAGAGACGACATCCTTTATCAACTGCAAGGCAAAATAAGATACATGTGTTATAATCATAATTACCAATCATATCTCACTTTGAAAACCTACCTGGCACAGATCTTGTTTTCTAGCCAACTTTAACTTTGTATCAATTATATCTGATTGGTCAGAGTGAGGAACAAGAGAATAGAATTCTCTGGTTAGCCTCTGCAGTTCTTTGCTTCTGTCTCCACTGCCCATTGTTCCATCACTTAAAACTTTCCGGATTGACAAAAGAAAGCCTTCCGCTTTTCGAGCATCATCAGATTTAATGGACTCAACTGGAACACTCAATATTGATGATAGTTCACCGCTTGCCTCAGACCAAATGCAGTTGACTAATCTCGCTACTCGAGGCTGTATAGACTGCACACCAGTTGATAATCTCAGCTCAGCAAAAATCTGAAATTACATATAAGTATGATAGAGAGTTGCTACATGTACAATAGTACAGTACAAACCAGTCGTAACGAAAACTACCTTTCTTAGCTTGACTGATCCAATTCGAGGTGATAAAAATTGAACTTTGCTCATGTTGTGAGGCGATTTTGTGTGCTGCTGATACAAATGACCGTACACATATTCTGCTTCTGCTACTTTAGTAAAGAATCGACATTCCATCTGTCCGGTTTCATCCGTCTAGCGACACAATCATGGCCACATGATCAAGTCAACAACAGAGTACACATCTCACATCACTGCTGGTGCCTAATGTCCCAGAATGGGTAAACACTCTATATGGACTGTCTGCTGATATCTGTGTCTGACATGCAGAAGGTGACACATGAAGCTCAACAACGTAGAATCGAGTCTGACCAGTCTTGGAGTTTACAGACTGCACAAAGGCTACAAGTTAGAATAAAATAAAACCAATAACTTTGCAAATTGACTTTCAAAGTTGAACTCTTTGCAACTTCGTAAGCATCTTCATCAAACACAGGACAAGAAGAATCGCCAAACTTCCACACTCTAAAGAAAACAGGATGTCACTGACACAGTTGTTTAAGGAATAGTCCACATGAATGATAGTTCACACAGAAAGTAAACAATAAACAAAACTGTTATCTCACACTCTAAGTCTAACAATAAAATCTATCTTGAAATCAACTGTAACAAGCCCGTAGGTAGCATTTTAAAAACGGTCCGGCCTAACGTGTGCTAAGAGGGTGTGGTCCAAGGATAACGTGTGCCAAGAGAGCAGTCTTCCAGCATACTGGTATCTACTGCACAACGGCATCTCGAATAAATTACTCTCGTTTACCAACAATTACTGTAATACATGGCTCCACAATGTCTTTCTACTCCACGCTCTCAGGCAGTGTAAATAGCAATTGAATCAAGATGCTATAATCTACTTTCACTCAAACTGTATTAGTTATTTAATCACCTATACTCTCAACCGGAAGTTTCAGGCAATCGTCGACTGGCAGAATTACAGTATTTGAACGACAATCTGGCCAAAACTAGACCCAACTGGACTGGTTCCTACGGCCCTGTGGATTAAATCCACAGTTATATTCACATCAAGAAACTCAACAGTGAGTAGTAATCGCAACTACCAGAATACAAAAAAAGAAATAATGTCATATATCATACCAGATTTATACCGTGCAGTTTACATTAATCTAAGCACAAACTATTCCAACAAGCAATAATATATCAGTAAGTTACTTTCAATATTGTATCATTAAAATAAATCTACGGTACCAACTGTTGTATCACCCCACCCCATGGCACATCAGCTTAGTCTATGAAGTGTGGAATGGGCTTGCTGGTGGGACTCCGAGGATATGATACCCTTAGGTGCTGATTGGCAGAAGTGTTTGACTGATCACTACAATTAACTCAAGTTTGCTAGAACAACCTTTGCTATTACTATCTACTAATCCTCTGTCATCTCAGATTCACTAAAGCCTTCAAATTCTGCTTCAGAGTCAGAGTCAGTAAACATGCACCAAGCCTGCAGCTTCTTGTTTCAGGTCACTTTTGCTCGAAGGAAAATGGTCAAGGAGCTTGTCATCTGGGTGCCAATTAACACCAATTAAGTGGAGCTTAGGAGTGAAAATATCAGATGCTGGGCTAAAGTTGGAGATGGGGCTTGATGGATAATGAGGTGATAAAAGAGTAGGTACAGTAAATAATTACATAATTATTTGTTTGTTTGATTGTTTGCTTGTTTGTTTATTGCAACAATGTTAGCACTGTTGCTCGATCATCATGCACCTTATTTAACAGTGCTAACACTTTGTTGAAACAAACAAACAAACAAACAAAAACAAACAAATAGTTATTATTCATATATCATTACGTCCTATTTATATATTATTACGTATTATCTATACATTATTACGTATTATTTATACATTATTATCTATTATTTATATATTATTACGTATAATTTATATATTATTATTTATTATTTATATATTATTACGTATTATCTATACATTATTACGTATTATTTATATATTATTATCTATTATTTATATATTATTACGTATAATTTATATATTATTATTTATTATTTATATATTATTATTTATTATTTATATATTATTATCTATTATTTATATATTATTATTTATTATTTATATATTATTGCGTATTATTTATATATTATTATTTATTATTTATATATTATTATTTATTATTTATATAGTTTCTTATTTTTTTAATTTTTCTATTTTTAATTTTTAATTTTTTACTTGCATTCGTATTTAAATTTTTTGTATATATTATTATTTATTATTTATATATTATTACGTATTACTTATATATTAATTAAGTATATTAATTCATCACACGACTCACTCGACTTTATTCATATTGATCATGACAGCAGGTCGCATCCGTCTCTCCTTCTTTGCTCCTTGTCTAGGCACTAATCGTGCACACACACCATCAAATACAATTCTTCACATCAAATATTCATGCAAATATCGACTAACCAATAATTTTTCCCGAACTGAATTCTTGTGACGCCGTCTTTCCAAACACAACAAACGGATCGGAGTCTAGCAGTTTCTCGGCCTTGCAGCATTCTTCTAAAAATGCCAGAGAGACGACCGGCACGCCATATTTCGCTGCAGTTCGACATTTGTATGAAGGAAAGCTCTTCGTCTTCTCGACGTCAGTCACAACCACGAATCTGGTCTGCAACAACAACTACGTCTACGGGCCGCACGGTGGCAGGCTATCTTTGTAAGAAACGACCTGTTTCGTAATAATGTAAGAGACGATGCCATCATTTGCAGTAACAGATTTCTTGATTTCTTGCTTGCGTTTCCACGACAGTGATGTAGTCAGTTCAAGAGCAATTTGACACCTCGAGAAAATGCCCATCGGAGTAAGATCATAGAAGAAGGAAGTCCTCAAGGATTCTGAGCATTTATCCGGGATATCTACACTTTAGAATGCTAGTGATGTGTATACAAAATGTATCAAAAATTCAAAAAGAACTTAGTAGTGATCTGTGGTTCTAGAACTTTTATATTGCCGCAAAATCTTGTACGGTATCGAGGATAAGAAGACAAATAATTAATAATTAATTACTATAGCTAGACTTGGCAATTAGTTAGCCACCAAAACGAGTCTTGTTGACCTACAAATTCTTTCGTAGCAGTTAATAACTTATGAGTGCATGTACCGGTCGCTAAAATTTTAGTGTACACTAGTGTACTGCAGGCCGGTCACGTACATGTAACTTACGACTAAATAATTGTCCCGTATGTTAATATGGACGAATGCGGAGGGTTCGCACTGTAGTGCTTCTTCATTAAATTAAGTAGCTTCTTTAGAGTTGCTATACTTCTTGCATTTAATTAATGCATTTAATTTGAGCAATCTACAACAACATGATGACACGTAATTAGTACGCATTGGGGGCGGTCTGCGTAGCTACCCTCACGTGACTTGTTGAGTTGCGACCAGGCGACCAATCCCCGAAGCTCACGAATCTCTTCTACTGGAGAAAGTAATACACAGCTTCGTGCGTTTGATGTAAACGCCAAATATCTGCTAATCTTTTGACCGCTTCAAAGTTTGAAGTTTGAAAGGGGTGGAGTTACACCTGCGAAGGGCGGAGTCACAATTATGTTGCACCGGACATCTATTTTGCGGGCGATTTCTCTACTAGTGCATCTAGCATTTGGTGCGTTCTCACTATTTATCACTCACTATCTGTCTATTCTCATACCTCGTTCTCAATCTAGTCACCGTGCATTCGGTCTCCGGTCTCAGTGTTCCCATCTTCACACAGCAACCAACAAACACGATCGCCGTTCTCGGTCTCTCAATCGATTTGACGTGCCAAGCGACGGGAGATCCTCCTCCGACCTACATCTACACTCACAACAACAGCCCGGTCGCCAACGACACGAGCCGTGGAGTAACGATCGCGAACGGCAAACTGACACTAGAGAAGTACCAAGCATCGGACGCTGGTCAATACGTCTGCACAGCGACAAACAGCGAAGGATCAATCAACAGCAATACAGCTACTTTGAGAACAGCTTGTAAGTCTCGAATTTTTCATCTGTGACGGTGCCTGATGCGATCATTCTTGTAGACATCTCAAATACATTCGCAACGTACCCGATCTCTCAGGTTCTTGTCGCGCACTCGTCGTTGTCATTGACCTGCACAATAGACAGCCTGCCAAATGCTGATATCACGTTCGTTCATAACAATAACATTCTGCGTGCGGATTCAAGTCCCCGTTTTACGACCGTGGCGCTCTCCAAAGGCAGCAGACTCGACATAAGCGACACGCATTTCTCCGATAACGGCACGTATTACTGCGGTGCCATGAATCCGATCAACTCCGGGTTCGTGATTGGAGCCACCATCACCGTCAACGTTCAAGGTCAAAATAAATCTTACACACACACACACACACACACACACACACACACACACACACACACACACACACACACACACACACACACACACACACACACACACACACACACACACACACACACACACACACACACACACACTACTCTCGCTCTCCTCTCGACGCTCTCTCTCTCCAATCTTAGGTCCTCCTGAGTTCGTCACGCTTCCTTCATCACAGTCGATTCCTGAAGGACTGGCGGCTCGTCTGGATTGCGTAGTTGTGGCGATACCGGCGGCGACGTCAACGTGGACGACGCCGGGAGGAACCGACTTGCCATCAACAATTTCTCCACGATTCTCTGTGTTATCCAATAACAGTCTGATGATAAGTAACGTCCAGAAGACCGATGCTGGATTATACACGTGCACAGCGAGCAATCGCTTTGGGTCACCAGCAGCTAGCTCGCGTCTTACCGTGCTCGGTAAGCATCAAACACACATTATTAAAAAACTCTATTTGTAACATTCTTGAGCCTCATTTCAGATCCACTCTCCAAGCCTTCCTTTACTACCTCCCCAGCTAGTGTGACTGCACTCTCCAATTCGAGCATTACAATGAACTGTGTAGCTTCAGGAAACCCTTCTCCGACTATTACGTGGACGAGAGGCAACGAAGCGTTGAGATATAATTCCAGAATTGTATTCCTTGCCAGTCAGGGTGTGCTTAGAATATCGTTCATAATACCCGACGACGAAGCCCAATACACGTGTACAGCAACAAACTCTGAGGGATCAGTGACGTCATCTGCGGTACTCACAGTCCAAGGTAAGTGACAATAGGGGTTGTGTGTGTGTGTGTGTGTGTGTGTGTGTGTGTGTGTGTGTGTGTGTGTGTGTGTGTGTGTGTGTGTGTGAGTGTGTGTGTGTGTGTGTGTGTGTGTGTGTGTGTGTGTGTGTGTGTGTGTGTGTGTGTGTGTGTGTGTGTGTGTGTGTGTGTGTGTGTGTGTGTGTGTGTTCTAATTTCACTACACAATCGTCTGCTGTCTTTTCATGCAGTGCTGCCGGCGATCACGTCCTCTCTTCCAAATTTGGTATTAAACGAGGGCGCGTCACTTCAAGTCGACTGTACAGCAACCGGCAAACCATCACCCTCTATCGTATTTGGCCACCCATCCTCGGCTAGTGCGATAACGAGCGTTTCAGGAAGATTAACCGTTGCGTCGCTAGCGAGGACCGACGCCGGACAGTATTCGTGTACGGCGACAAACGTGGTCGGAAGAGACAAGAAGGAGTTCACCTTGAAAGTACAAGGTCAGTCGCTTGCTGCACATAGCAATACAGATTACAGTGGCGGATCCAGGTAGCGCATCCTCACCTGTTCTGCATGAAGACACCATTTGAACCAGTCCGAGCGAGCGTGCGCACACACACACACACACACACACACACACACACACACACAGGAAGATGGCCCTCAATTAACTTGCCGTTAACTTGCCAGTGTGTAAGACAGTGTGCTGTTACTTGCAATGGCGCAAAGGTAATCGGATGTCTACAAGGCTGATAACTGATTTGATATCAACAACGTCAGTCTCTTAGTCCGATAGAATCTGCACGTGTGGTGTAAGACTCCAGCTGAGAGATGTCTGAATTAGAGTATGTCGTACAAGAAACTCAAACTTCCAAGGATCTAATTTTTAGTGCTGCTGACATGATCATTGATTGATCGGGCCATTGTACATCCAATAAATATATAATTATCAACGTGTTTTACAAAACTGGGCGGGTGTGCTTCTACTGTGGGCGTAGTTGGGCCTTCTCCATTTCAAAATCCTGGATCCGTGCCTCGATTAATAATACATATATACACGTGCATTAAACAACTTTGTCTAAATGACTCGGTAGGAATACCCTACTTCATCAGAAAACCCAATAACGTGGCGGTAACAACAGGAGCAACGGTCACATTCTATTGCGACATTGCCGGCGACCCGGTACCGACTAAGACGTGGACAAGGTCCAACCGCACTCCTCTTCCCATGGACCCGCGCTTCACCGCCCCGAGCACCGGCGAGCTTCAGATACAAACCGTCATCAAGACCGACGCCGGCACTTACGAATGCCGAGCGTCCAACAGTTTTGGCGAAGTGGTGGCTTCGGGAGCATTGTCAGTCCACGGTAAAACGTTAATTGCATTTTCAAGTGTAACAATTTTTGAACAGCGATCCTTTCAGTGTTTCCTTCGTTTTCTCAACGTCCCGCAGACATCGAAGTCGTGCAAGGTGGAGACGCCGTTTTTGAATGCGTCACGACCGGCAGTCCGAGTCCGACGTACGGCTGGACGTTTCCCAATGGCACCGTCATTGCCGCAAGTCCCAACGGCAGGTTTCTCAGCGACGGCGGCATGCTTACTATCAAACGGCTCACCGCTGCGGACCAGGGACGCTATACGTGCATAGCCACCAACGCAGCCGGCTACATATCATCCGCAGCGACAGTGACGATGCTCAGTAAGTGTGCATGTGTGAGTCTCTGTTCCAGCTTTAGTACGTGTCCGGTTTAGTGTGTGTGTCTGCCGATACTGTACCATCTCGGTACAATTAATTAAATCCATAAAAATATGTACTAGTGAGTAAATGTTCGTGTAACATTGTGGAGCGAGCCTGTATGAGCTAGCCTTAATGTAATTGAAGCCTCCACGATCAATAGAGTCGACCCTCTAGAGTGACCCATGTCAGTTTGTAGCGCATGTGTTGCCGAGTCGGTATAACTATATATTATTGTTATCAAACGGGTTGCATCTTGATTTAAGATCAGTCTCTAAATGTAGTTGTTCTCGTGCTTTTAGCATTGCCGACGTTTACTACCAAGCCATCTGACACTATTGTCATCGCCAGTCAAACGGTGTCGTTCTCCTGCTCTGCGACTGGGATCAACCAGCCGACTATATCGTGGGTATTGGTGCCCAACAACGGGGTCGAACTACCGCTTACGAGTGCGAGATACTTGGTGACGAGTACGGGAACTCTGACCATACCGGGAATCGAGAAGACGGACGAGGGAATATACCAATGCCGAGCTAGCAACCGAGCAGGGACGATGTCGCTTCAGGCTCGTCTAACAGTACACAGTAAGTATACGCTCACTGATTTCGATAAAGGCCGGTGTAAAGTAACTTACGCAAGCTGAGCGTCAGCCCAGCCTAGAGCGTAAACGTAGTCAGACGCCGAGACTTATTACCGACGTGTGAAACACTAGGTATAGTAGCGCAAGCCGGTCACGTGACGACTAGACGACTAAAGACGACACGACGACTCGCTCCTCCTACTGAGTAACATGTGACCAAAGTAAGAGCGTTTCTCCAAGGCGGCGAGTCGCAGCGCCGACGAAATTTACTCGCGCACGCCGAAACGACGGAGCTCGACAGCGAGGCTGCCGTCGTCTTCCGGAGTTCTCTCGGGACGACGCGATTTCTTGCCGATCGAACCCGCCTCCATTCGCGCGCGAATTTCTCTGGAACAACGCATCGGATCTCCACAGAATTTGAAATGTCGCTTTGAGATCTCAGACGTTACGCAAGGACCGTGTCGTTTATTGCCAGCGACGTTGAAAAAGACAAAATAGTTTTAGTATATCCGGGTCTTTAAAACTACATAGCTATGGCACGCGGAAAGTTTGCAGTGTAGTGCTTCTTCATTGATTACAGTAACACATCAAAGCGCAACCCGGCAACGTCCTATCATCTTGGAAAGTGTCTGGCATCAAAGGCCGTTCTTTGCGCACGTGAAATCTTTGTCGTTCATGTTAGACAACTGGATCACGTGAGAAAATGCGCGAGAGCCGATGGTCAGTTAGAAACCAAACTATTTCCGGTTCACGTTACGTTGACGCTCGAATAGAGCTCGGGGTCTAGTCCAATGTCTTGACGCTGGTCAGAACGTAGCGCCTCGGTGAAAGGTGTTAGGATGTTTACAGTAAGACGCTGACGTTACGTTGGCGTTACGTTGGCGTTACGCTGGGCTGACGCTCGGCTTGCGTAACTTACTGTAAACCAGCCTTAACACACCTGATGCATTTACATCTTGGTTGTCCACTAGTTAAGCCTGTTGCTTATCTTCTCGAGACCACCTTGACTCTAATCTCCGGTCAAAACGGCGAATGGAGGTGCAACATAACCGAAGGTGACCCGACTCCGACGTTCAAATGGACTCACGCATCCGAGAGCTCGTTGACTGATGTCAACCGCTTTGTCGACAGCCGCGACGGTCTCCTCACGCTCAAATCCGTACAAACAACGGATGCTGGACAGTACACATGCCAAGCCACAAATTACGTCGGCAGTTCGACAGCAACAGGAACATTAAACATTCAAGGTAAGTTGCTGTTTGGTGGTTCAACGTACTCTATGCAGTGACCGCTATATATTTCCTAGTTATCCCTACCATTTCTTTCGTCGCAGCTAAACCGGTTGTGGTTGGTGGAAGTGCCTTACTCGAATGCAATGCGACGGGTGTTCCCATGCCGACGGTTAGATGGAGAATTCGAACTTCTGGCAAAGTAATTCGTACTGACAGTCGCTACAGCCAAACATCAAGCGGCTCGTTGGTGATCACTAACGTCAGAGGCTCGGATCAACAGGCGTACGAGTGTCAAGCCGTAAATGCTGCTGGTACCGCGTCTCGCAACGTTAACCTCAAACTTATTTGTAAGTCGGACTCCAATCTGCATGTCTGAAACCTTTTCTACAGAAGGGTGCATACTCCAACGGAGCGTAAACATACACTCACGCACGCACGCACGCGCACGCACACACACACACACACACACACACGCACGCACGCACGCACAACATTCGGTCTATTAACGTTCGTTTGTGTTTAGTGCAGCCGGGCGCGGTGTCAAAACCAACCGCGACCAACGTCGGAGTCCACGAAGTAACTCTCACGTGGACCATCTCCGACTCGGGTGGTAGCCCTATCACCGGCCATCAAATCGAGTACTTTTTGCAGACGTCGTGGCGAAAAATACCAACGACATACGACGGCAACAATACTCAAAATATAACGGGATTGACCGGCAACACCGAGTACTTCTTCCGTGTTACGGCCATAAACAAAGTGGGACCCAGTTCGAACGGTGTACCAAGCGACCCGGTGAAAACACTAATTGGAGGTACACGTTTGTCTAAAGAATTAGTACTAGCGCATGTAGATACAACCACATGTATATGTTATCTGGTAGCTCCTTCAGCCCCTCAAGACTTCAAAGCGGTAGCGACCGGCCCCAATTCGGTCGAGCTAACTTGGATGAATCCACAAGTCTCCAACGGTCCCTTGCAGTACTACGAAATCGATTACGAATCGAGAGACATCGAACAGATTGCCAGCACAACGCGTCGACACAAAGACCTAGCGTCCCTCGCATACACGGTCACGCGACTCGACCCCTACATTTCTTACGTCTTCCGCATTCGGGGAAACAACGGAGGAGAGGAACTCGCCGGAGAGTACGCCACCGCAACGGCAAGAACCAACGCATCCGGTAAGAGACGGCGCAACTGTGTTTATCCCTAGTTCATTAAGACGTTGTTTTTTTAATTAATTTATTAACGTTTTTTTACAACTCCAGTTGCAACGGCACCACCGCAAAACGTACGGTTAGAAGCCGCGGGAGAACCAGTCATTACTGTCACGTGGGAGGTAAGCATTACGTCACAAATCGTGTGACTCTTCACTTATTGCAGTCATTTGGTAGCCGCCATCACCGATAGGTAGAAACGGACCGATAAGTGGGTATTACCTTTACTATCGCATCGTAGGGAGCGAAGGTGAGACTAAACGATACTTCAGCGAGGAACTTAGGGGAGAAACAACGTCGTACAAGTTAGAAGCGCAAGGTAACGTGAGGTATGGTGTCGTCTTATCTATGTTCAATGATTTCGGAGAAGGACCGAACAGTACAGAAGTGCAATTGACTGCACCGAGTGGTAAAACGACGTTTGCCTGTTTGTTAGTGTTGTTTGAGTGATGGCGTGTTTCTTAGCCGGATTTGAGACGGAAACGAGCGGAGCGTCGCTGGGAGAGGGAAAACAAGCAGCTATAGCAGTCGGTGTAGTTTGCTTTGTTCTACTCTGTACGTTAATCGTGGCCTCGTTCTATTACCGCTACAAAATGCGGACAGCCGTGCTCAGCATGACTCGCGGTGACGAGGAATTAGGGAATGAAGATGCTGTAGGAGGCGGAAAAGAACGTGGAGGCGACGGGCAAGTTTCTATAGAATGAGACACGGAACCTATACATGCTGACTTATATAATCTGTGCTCTGTAGATATCTTCCTGATTCACCAGAGGTGAGGAGCAAGAACGTTCGAGGTAATTATCGAGAGAGGCAAAGCCAGAAACGCGCAAGTGCCAGCAACGTGGCTCAAGCTACTACCACCACAACTGCTACAACCCGGAAAAACGATACCAAAGAGCCTGATAGTCCTCGATACGTTCCGCCTCCTACCACCACAGCCGCTACAACCCCGGGAAACGATACAAAAGAGCTCGAAAGTCCTGGATACGCTCAACCTGGAGACCTACTCCTTCCAAGAACAAAGTCCGACGACTCGAGGGGAGAAACAGCGGGGGTAGACAACGCCGTTTACGCTCAAGTAGACCTGCAAGCGAAACACAGACAGAACGACGATGAAAGTCGTCGACAGGAGGAAAACATGACAGAAGAAGCAACGAGGAGAGCGACTCAAGAGGCCGCCAAACGGGAAGAAGAAGTTCGGCACAAGCAACTCGAAGAGCAACAACGAGCACAAAAGGAACAGAAAAGGCAAGAGCAAATCCGGCAAAAGGAAGCCGAGGCAATGAGAAAGAGAGAAGAGAAGAAACGCCGGGAAGAGGAGACGAGAAGAATGAAAGAAATCATGAAGCAAGACCGAAAAAATCAGAGCGCAAGAGAGAAGGCCGCCAAGAAGCGCGGGAGCAAATCAGCTCGACCGTACAACCTCTCTTCCGATCCCGGCTTCGGTACTGCTGGACTGTTCTAGACACTTGCATAGAAATGGTAGTCTTTCTTGCGGCCTAGACCCTATAGAGTCGACATTTGCGTATAGCTTGTTGTTTGATTGATATCTGACTATTAACTATTGACGGTCAGCTAAATGTTTCGACTGCTGACACAAATCTATTAAAACTTTTATATTATACTAGATCCATGCCCCGTCCTTTGTACGGGCAAGATACTGTAGCGTTCTGACGGAAGACGCAGTCTGAGCGTGTGCGGACGTCACGTGCAATTTTTTGTTGCGAAGTCGCGGATGTGCTGAATAAGCTTGCTCTTCGCCCTTTTTCGATAGAAATCGACACACTCCCCGTGTAGCGCTTGCTGCAAACAAAGTGTAGATTGGATTTGGTGCAAATGTAATCAGAATTTGCAGAGAAACGAAAGCGCTAGAAGAGTAAGTTCCATCAGCAAGAAATATTTGATTGTTCGAAGCTTCGTGAAGGGCGACGACACGTAGAGTCTACACAGAACTGGTTTGGGCATGTGTTTGAATAAACTTTAATGTGTAGCGTTTGCGTCATCGAGAAATTTTACGCGAGGGTCGACCCCTCGAGAGGGAACCCGATGCATATTTTTTAATTTTTTACGCAAACCTCCTTTGCGTGCCGATTTGGGTTGTGAACGGACAAAAGACGTGGCCGCGTATCGCGAACACACACACACACACACACACACACACACACACACACACACACACACACACACACACACACACACACACACACACACACACACACACACACACACACACACACACACAATTTGAGCTTTATATATTAGATACTAAATAATATCAGGGGCGTAGGAGGCAAATTAGAAATGGTCAGGCCTAACGTGCGCTACTACAGGGCAAAATAACGCACCTTACAAGCCCAGACATGGTTAAAGGCATGCGCAAAGTAAGAATGGCCTCTGTGCTCCAACGTACAAAACTGAGTTATTGAAACAAACTGTAATTGTAAAATTGTTGATTACGTACTATAGACTGAAGACCAAACTTCATGTCTAGTATCAAAGCAAATAAATCATCAAAAATATATTACTTATTTAATCGTCTATACTTAAACCGGAAGTTATGCTAATCCTCGTCTGGTGAAAGATAATTTTCAAAATCTGGTGTGCCCAACCCATTCCTACACCACCATATATCACCATATATATGATACAACAAACTCAAAGTGGTCAAGTAAAACTGCAAGCTACAAAACCAACATTCCACAAAGCACCAGAGTTCTCTAAAAGATCACACTGACGGCGAACTTGACAATTACATACAAAATGTGAATCCTAAATTTTGTCTGTCTCTTCAAGACTGTAGCTGGTCAGACATGAGGGGTTTGCTCTGGCTAAGGCATACAAAGCTTATGAGCTATCATGCCACTACAAAATTAGTAGTATGATTTGCCAAAAGAACAACCACATTGGCGGAAAGGAAATCCCGAACGTCGTAAATGGTAACTAAGTTTCTGGCAACACAAGCATAGCTGTATATAAGGACTCTGAACACAAGGCTTGACTCATTTCCACACTCCCGCGCCTTGTCATGTCCGTTATCTGTCTAAAAAGCAAAGATTGGATTAAAATTGGAACGAGTGTAACAAGAGCCAAATGGCTTTATGAGAGAGCAAACTGTGAGAGCTACGGGGATTTGCTTGCAGCCCAAATCCCTATCAGGTAGTACACGCCTGCTCTCCACGTCCAGGATTTTTTACAAACACAAAATTGAGTAAAAACCCATTCTCAAATAGTAACCCAACGTCTGAAGCAATTTAAAAAATAGTAACTCATGCTCGAATAACCAACATTACGGTCAGAGCTCCGAGGCTACCACGTGTTCCACAAACTCTCAACAATGGTGTCATGCAAGAAACACTCACTCTAGACCAGAAACGAGACTCTATTGGAAGGAGAAAGGACATTCGTTCGAACAGTGTCTTTCAAGTACAAAATGGACAGACAAAACATTCACAGCAATCAATAAGCAGTGTGGACAATAGCAGTCAGACATCTGACAATGTCCCACCAACTGTGTTGTTGTTTGTCTGACCAATTTTTTACAACAGTGTTGGAGTGTTTGGACAATATGTCCACTCCTAGTGTAAAGTATGTCTCTCAGCACGTGATGGACTTTTCAATGGTGTTGATTTCATGAGCGTAGGTGCCTCCTAACATGATTCATCCATAGAATACCCTCAACTGGAACTTAAATGTACTGTAGCTGACATAGTCAACATGTCGTTTTGCTCTCACTTTGGATCTGAAAGTTTATATTGCACCTGTGTTTGTTTAGAAAGAACTTAGTCAGACCTTTCAACCTTTTTTTGCACCAAATCGTGAGACTGTCTTTTTAAACAACCACGCCTATTACACATATCCAAAGTGGGCGTGGTTGACAGATTACGTATTGAACTTGCTGTACGTATTGGACTCGCTTTACATTTGTGTGCGCCAAGGCTTTGCCTCAAACTTCCAAATGTTACTTTTACGCAAAATGGCTGCAGTGGGCACGGGATTTACATATGTCACCCATACATAAATGAATGTCCTACCTAGACTCAGTTTGTCCGAGCCAAAACAATTCCTTATTTTCCACACTGAATTGAGAATACCGTATTAACTTGGTAAATAGATCAGTATCTTACACTGATAGATGCATTAAGCCGATGCTTGTTTGTTCTCTTAAAATGATTGAAAGAATATACAACCCCATGCTTGAATAGTAACCCAGAGTCTCAAGTGATTGAAAAATAGTAACACAGGGTTCTTAATTGAAGAAATACGGTAACCAAGTTTCAACGACTTCATCACATTTTTAGTGATACATCATTGCTACATACTTAAGCCGAACAAACTTGATTCACAGTTTATCATCACCGCCCGCATCATATTACAAGAAAACGAATAAGTTTCATTATTCGTTATTACACTGTCTAGGGATCAGATGGACCTATAATCTGTATTCACTGTAAGAGCTCAACTGAACTGACGCTGCCCAAGAGCTCTGAAATATTTTATCCTCATAGTCATGATTGTGCTTCTTCTGACAGAATCAACAAGTGCCTGTTGAAACATTAAAAAATATAATAAAACGGATTTTATCAATACTAGCACTATAGTACATGCCAAACTTGATAGCAAACCATTCAGAGCTCTAGTGCCAGTCGGTGGTAATATGTTTAGATAGTTTACTGCAAACATATTAGTATGAATAATGAATAATGAATAATGACCGCCCGCCCGCATGTCCTCGTGAAAAGGCTGGATGATAAACTGTGAATCAAGTTTGCCTGGCCTTACATAGTCTTTTGAACTTGCATGTTTGAAAGTAAACAGTCAAATAATTTTAGTACTCGTTTAGAACCTGAGACCTGACTGGTCAGGGAAAACATACATTCAATACACAATTAATTAAATTCTCTCTTAAAACGACGTCGTGCCAAACATCCTGTACAGGTGCCCAGAAACTAAAACGTTTACACTTAAAAACCATACATAAGAACGTCACTGCTATGAACTCACAAACTAGTCCATCGTCGATCAAGTCTGTCCTTCTTCCTTCATCAAAGATTGTGCTGCAGCGGTCTGTTTGTTCTTTCGAGTGCCACCACGTCCACGCCCTCCACGACCCGACGCACCCTTTCCACTGCCTACGACCGTTGCTCCTGCACCTGCCCCACCAGCAGTTGGAGTGTAAGGGTAGAGCTTCGTGATTGTACCCACGGCTTTTGTTCGTCCCTCTCTGAATATCAACCGATCGTCGAGACGAAGATACTCCGGATTCTTGATGAATCTGAAGTGACAGAAAGCTTTGTCGCCCGTTCTCATGTGCGGTAGATCCATCTTGACAATAGTCGCTGTCTGTCGTATGCTCCCACAGTGAACTAATCAAACACAACAACGTCAGACATCGAGTACGATGTAATCGACTCTGTGTACTGACCCACGGCTTGATAGTTAGGACTAATAGTCGTCGGATGATGCAACACCAAAATTTCAGCCTCAAATTCCCTGCAACCAGCTGGATGAACGCTCCTCGCCAGCATCACCATCCCTTTACGTACAAATGACCGTTTGATCTAACACGATTACAACAGATGGCAAAAATGTAAAATGGTAAGAAAAATTTCAGTGCCTTTTTGAGAGCAAACGATGCCGTCTGGCTTCCTCGAACTTCAGACACAGGAAGGCGTTTCCGTTGAATGCTTCGAACTGCTACAGGGTGGAAAGAGCCCACGCCATCTGGTCCTAGATGCATCGGATCATTCAATCGGATAACTCCACTCAAGCATGTCCCCGACACGACGGTACCCACACCCTACACAGAGCAATCACAACACACGTGTAACAGCCGATCACCACCTGATACGGGATGTTCATACGGGAACTTGGTACGTGTCGTCGATGAGAAATTCGGCCGGTTTGTGTTCGTTCGCGTCCATCCTGCTCGACAGCAAGTTCAGAAACATCTTGACCAAGTCCAAGTTTTCGCCGGTCACATTGGACACTTGAAATATCGGACACATCCTTGTTAATCAAATCAAAACCTAAAACACCGATTGACAAAAACAATTATTTTTGGATTAACCTTTCCGATGTGAAGTTGAGAGCACTGGTAATGACGTCATCTTCACTGGAGACTATCATCGGTATTTTTCGGCAGCCGGGCGACTTGAGAATGCGACAGAGCAACGACATCGTCTGCTGGAGGACGTTAGGAGGGCACATGTCGATCTTCGTTACAACAACAAAGACGGGAACATTGAGAGCCAGAGCAAGACCCAAGTGTTCTACAAATGTAATACTCGAGTCAACTCACAATAAGCCATCATTTTCTGAGCAAGATTGTTATTGTCGGCGTGTTCACTGGCAAAGTGTTAGGCGGCCAGTGTTGCCGGCACTGCTTATGGCTGGTGTCAAAATCGTGGCCTCAAAGCAGTCTCCAGTGTCATATGATTAATATAAATAGTGACATCAGCAAATTGACCAAGTCCAAGGCTCTAAAATCGGTTAAGTCAAGCAAACTGTTACATACAGTGCCCTTAAATCGATGATTGCAAAATGCTCTCTCTACAGCGTTAGCTGTATATCGGCGTCCTTTAGACTAAGTTTGCCATGAATGCCAAGTGTATATGACTCCCATGCCAAACTTAGTGCTACACTTTAAAGCCTGGTGCCACAATTGGCACAATTACCATGGCAACGGCATCCCAAAGTCCTCTATTGATCACAAAAAGCCCTACTGAATAAAACAGAAAGCCTACATAGGAATTAGCACGGGTGTGTGAGAACTAACAAGATCAAAGACGTTCATTAGATATCAAGTTAGGTATACACACTAAATCTCATTCGCTAATACAATTGTAATTACAAACCAGTTTTAATTGACAACAATTAGTTAGATCCCTTGCTGCCATGCCGAAGCATCTAGCTGATTTCATTGTGATCAACACTGACTTTCTCTGCCTTTGTGCAGCACAACAAGACAGATTAGAAACAGCCAAGAAATCCACACTTCAGTAAACAGCTAATATGCATTGAATGTACCTCAACTGATGTTAAGGCCACTCCAAGAAATATCAGTCTCTGGTTGCATGATTTTTCGTCTCAGATCAAGAAAAATTATTACTACGCATTCGAAGTACAGTAAACACTGGATGCTATCGATGTATTTAGAGTGCTGCAAGTTCAAAGAAGAGTGAAGAATATGAGAAATAGTAAAAGCTTTACTTCATTATTGCCGTACTTGTTGTGTTTGTTTATCTTTGGTATAGACATAAAAACATGAAGTCAAATCATGTTAATAGATTTGAAATAGACCTAACATGCTGCATATATTGTCTTCAAAGTTAATACCATTGAAATCTATTTGATGGGCATAGCGTAAAGATAATAATAACAAGCTGCGTCAAATTTTGAAAACCGCAGACTAGAAACTAAACTAAAATATATTGCTTGAAGTAGCCTAACCTTTTCGTCTACCCATAATAAAACCTATTTTTCTAAAACAAGGCAGACGGTTTACTGAGAACAACCACATGCTCAATTATCCTATTCTAGAAGCAAGACACCCAGTTACATACTCTACACAATTTGAAACAAAACAAAAACAGAAAAAATCTCTAGATGCAACTGCACTTTTTCTCATCCCGAGATTATTGAGCCAATTCCACACACGTTCACAGTTTGTGACACACCACATGAACGGAAACTAATTATAGAATGCATCACAATGTGTTAGGATTAAACATAAGTACTTTAGTTTACAACAATGCACAAACACAATGTATTCCAATTGTTAGTTTAAACAAGCAAACTTGCCTTTTGCCATCCCTATGACACCCGCATTAGAGCCGACCTGTTCAATAATCAAAATCAAAATCGAAATGGTACAATCAGACAGATGAGACTGTATGCAGACTCACCATCAGCATGCAAAAGTCGGGAGCGTGTCCAGTCATGCCAAAAACGGTTGTCTTCAGATACTTCTCGTGTCCCGCTAGATCAATAAACGTAACGACCTAAATACGATAGACACACGTCGACAACTGTTCGGTTCGTGTGCCACCATCATCGTCCTTACCTTTGACGACATCCGACAGATTTTCTGCCAGTCAATAGAACCTGCCAAAAACAAGTCAAATACTTCGTTCATCAATTTTTACTCAATTACGTTAATCACATACCATGACCGTCGCTCTTGTTTATGATTCCTCCTTTTGGATCAAATCCTAGTATGTCATTGCCGACGCTGCTGGTTCGACCGGATTCGACTTCGTGTTTGTGCCGAAAAAGTTTCTTTCTTGCATATCCTCGTCCGTTGTCCAACTCACCGTGTGTTAGCACACCAAGCAAGGTGCTCTTTCCAGCATCCACGTTGCCCACAACAGCAACCCTGAATGAATGTAAGTGATAACATTATGTAGATGCAGAAACATAATACTATGACAGTGTAACTGTTCCAGATAGAATGTAAGGACTACACAATCATTGCTGTGTCAAACGTGTAAGTGCAAGTATTTGTATGTGCGTTTATATATATATATGTAATGTAATGAGCAAATAGCTGAATTCAAACTCAATCCCAATTTTATGAATGTCCAACTACTTTTGGTGTGTGCTGCGGTGTGTGTGTGTGTGTGTGTGTGTGTGTGTGTGTGTGTGTGTGTGTGTGTGTGTGTGTGTGTGTGTGTGTGTGTGTGTGTGTGTGTGTGTGTGTGTGTGTGTGTGTGTGTGTGTGTAATGAGACAACACCGACAACAAACTATGAATACAACATTCGACCACATAAACAACACTAAATATCACTCTGCTTTCATACCTAACTTCAATAAAATCATCTTCCTCTTGTTGACTTTGTATCAAATAGTAAGCCACCTCACCATCTTCTTGAGTCGATTGCCGTAAGAACACCAAATTGGCATTACAAGCAGCAGCTAGTTTCTTAATAGTCACTTCAGATAACGCAAGTTGTTCGGATGTTATTCCTCGTTTCGACCCACCTTCATAGAATACGATTTTAAAAACATTACAAAACAAAAACACACAAACTGGTTCACACACACACACAAACACACACACACACACACACACACACACACACACACACACAACACACACACACACACACACACACACACACACACACACACACACACACATACAAATAGATGGGCAACAGTTTGACAAACAACACACATAACAGCTTATGACTCAAAAACACAAGAAAAAGCATTTGCAGTAATCAATACAAAAAGCACTCCCATACATCAAGACAGAAGAAAACTAAAAACCCCATATATTGCCAACTGCTTTCAAAAACAGATACACAAATAAGAACACAATTTCAGTGTTGACAAACCTCCTGAGCCGACTTCATATATCGTTTCACCATGTCCGTCTCGTAGTCGAGCAGCTAGTTGCTCTCTTAACACGTCGAACAGTTCAGCCGATGGCTCAATCAACTGAAGCTGCAATGACATAAGTAACCCTCTCAACAAGAATACTATACGGCTCATAAAACTACTTACTCTTAAATCCACTGTGTCATCATCGACATTGATACCATTTGTCATGTGATCAACATCAAGAGGTGCAAAGAGCCCTCCATCCTCTCCTTTACTTGGTAGTTTTGATCTGCTCTTTCGTTTCGTCTCCGAGAAACTTTGACGATCTATTGCATGGTTTGCTGTTGGTGATTTGGGGGTAACGGTTGTCATCACAGCTGCAACTGCAGCTGCAGTCAATGATTCTTCTTTCTGATCCATCATATCCAAAGTCTAGTCGTACAGCCTTCTAGCCGAATAATCATATTGAAAGCTAAGAACTGAAACAGCAAAGTTGCTTAGAGCTGGGCAGACAGGCAGACGATGTATACATAGATCATCTTTGAACTTCAGTTATAGCATTTTATGTTAATTGATAAATGTATATTAGTTTGATCTAAGAAATATATGATGTCTGACAGACAGATAGACAGACGTGTGTATAATAGTTCAATGTTTGAAAATATATGTAATGACAGACAGACAGACAGACAGACAGACAGACAGACAGACAGACAGACAGATGCATCATAGTTCATGTTTGAAAATATATGTATTGACAAACAGACAGACAGACAGACACTGCTTATAGCGTACAGTTATTTAATCGTCCTACGTAGTAAGCGGCCGTAAGGGTCGCCGGACATTTTTGAATGTAAGTGTTGAAATTTAAAAAAAAAGGAATTGACAGACAGACAGACAGACAGACAGACAGACAGATAGATAAACGGACAGACAGACATACAGACATACAGACAGACATACAGACAGACAGACAGACACTACAACTTAGTTTATTAGTACCTTCTAATAAAGACAATATGAGCAACAATCTAAAACACCAATGTCAGGTAGTCATCGATACCCACAATAGTCCCATCCCCCTAATCAACCAAACACTTCCGAACAAATTGAAACATGACTCCACCATCTTCATACATTAATTTCCGTTTTCTCAACCATCACCAAACTCTACACATTAAATAAATCATTCACTGCGTTTCCCGCCATGCAGATGAAATCCAACACAATGATCAATGATCCAACGCCCTCCGCCCAACCCCAACCATACGACACGAACACCACTTTGACTCTCTAGCTGCCGATCAGTATGTAGCTATAGAAACGAGTAGACGTACAAAGTAGCCACAAACCGTCTGCTATTGCAGAGAAATACTGACAAGCTGCAGATGGACTACATGCCTCCCTAGGTCTCTTCCAAGCAATGTGTAGACTGAGCGCGCGATTCTATTTATTACCGTTGAAGTGGATGACGAAATCGACGAGCAATCAAAACTGGTGAATTGCACAAGTTCCTGTAAGAAGTACGGTGCGCGCGTTAAGTGTAAAATCGGTTACCCGTATAATAAATAGGTTATGGTATGTCTACAAGTGACGGTCATGGGCTATTGACGAAACAAGCTGGGATTGGTCATCCTGTGCTCTATAATGGCAGCCGTTTTGAAGGAGAACAGAAAAATTTGACTAAAAACACAAGCTATGATGTAGAAGTTATTCTGCAGGTTTTCTAGACTTTAGACTCGTGTGTGTGTGTGTGTGTGTGTGTGTGTGTGTGTGTGTGTGTGTGTGTGTGTGTGTGTGTGTGTCTGTCTGTCTGTCTGTCTGTCTGTCTGTCTGTCTGTCTGTCTGTCTGTCTGTCTGTCTGTCTCTGTCTCTGTCTGTGTGTGTGTGTGTGTGTGTGTGTGTGTGTGTGTGTGTGTGTGTGTGTGTGTGTGTGTGTATGTGTCTGTGTGTGTGTGTGTGTGTGTGTGTGTGTGTGTGTGTGTGTGTGTGTGTGTGTGTGTGTGTGTGTGTGTGTGTGTGTGTATCTCCCGCTCTCCCTCCCTTAACGGCTTCAGCCTTCACCATACGAAATGCTGATGCGCTCCATCAAACAGATAGTTAATGTTGTCACCACACTAAAATTAAGCTGACTGTTTGGTAACCTGGGGGAAACACGGAGCTTTTGATTAACACACTTACTAGAATTGAGGAGGGTTTAGCCTCCCTTAGCCTCCCTTATCCCCCTCCTTGATGCTACACCAGTGACATGCATATACAGTGTGGAAAATAATGGTAGGACATAGGACAATGTCCCACCAAATGTGTTGTTTGTCTGATCAAATACTGCACTAGTGTTGGGATGTGTTTGGACAAAACATCCATCGGTACCCATATATGATAGTGTAAACCTTGTCTCTTAGCTCGTGATGGCCTTTCCAATGGTGTAACTGTTAATTTCATGAACTTAGGTGCCTCCTAGCATGCTTTATCTAGAGAAAACCTCAGCTGCCTTTAACACCATTTCTCCCTTGGAAGTTGATTATAAAAAATTACATGCAAAATGGCTGCTGCGGTAAGAAGGCACTTAATTAAACATGTAACACCATACAAGAATGTCCTACCTAGGCTCAGTCTGTCCGAGCCAAAATAATTCCCTATTTTCTTCACTGCATATAGGTTCTTGCAGGAAATCATATTTTTGGGACAGTTTGGGTATTTTGTTTTTTGATAGAATGTAAAGGTAATTGTGCTATAAGACTGATGTAATCTGCATCATCTCTGGCTTTGATATGCTCAGTATTAATTTATGCAACCTTTCAGATTGATTTGTGTTCCAACAATAACAGGACAGAATGTACCCGAGTAGAGAAGAAATGTTTACTGTCATTCTAAATGTTCATATTATGCATGAAGTTTTCGAGCGTTTAGCATCTTTGTGGCTCAGTGACGTGCTTAGAATTTGCTGACTTGTAGAAATCTAAGATTACAGACATCAGTTGTGTTCTTAGTTAACATACACGTGCTGTTTATGTTAGCATGTAGATTTGGACAAAGACGTTCTCTCCGGGTATCTTAGTATTACAGGTCTAGTGGAGGTACGTCTGGTAGCTCTCTCACTGTACGTACTGACAAACTCAGTATTTCCCTGACTTTGTTGTTTCAGGATGTACCGACTCTGACGACATTTTTTGAAGGTGAAATAATCGGCAAGCGACATCCTTTCTTAACAAGAAAATGGGTAAGAAAACGTCCAAAAACATAAAGTTTAGAGCAAGTGTGTTGCTATACTACTATTGGTATTTAGGATGCAGACGAAGATGTGGACAGAAAACTATGGGTGTGTAGTAGAGTTTGACTGTAACTACCGAACATTTAATGTTTTGTGTATATAATCACACCCCAGGAATGAGATTTTGTGTCTGTAATGTAATGACCAATCAGAAATTGCACGGTTTAAGTCGATCACAGACCTAGTGGTTTGTGACGGGTGCCCAAGTTTGAAATAGTTAGCACTGCATTTGCAGGGCGAAATACAAGTGCTTGGCGCTGAGCACACGTTGACTCAATGGGACACGCTCATGCATACTGGTAAAGTATGTATGTATGTATGACTGGGAAAGTATGTAAAGTATATTTACGTATGTATGACAGCCGTTGTCTGCATCTCAAAACCAGAGTCACCACACCTATACCTTTGCTTGGCCAGTTGGAGTCAATCGTTCTTCACTTTGACATATTGAGTCAACGACATACCTATACTGAGCAAGGGGCATGCCAATGCGTTACTGTACTGTACAATCTTGGCACTGCTCTGGCGCTGTAAAAATGGGTCTTGGAGCTACATGCAGTGCCATAGTGCCAGATGGGCGCCTCTGTTGTGATATCACATATTTAAAATGCTAATAGGCCAGTTCGATCTAATTGTGCATCTGAAGTCTATTAGGTTCAAATGCAGACTTGCTCTTGCTTGTGCCAGGTCTTTCACAGATTTAGTGTTTGCAGCTTGTGTGACTACGAGAAAGTGGTCATGAATCTTGCTGCTGTAATTTTGTACTTTGCATGTCATATCTAACAGTATCTTATACGTAATGCATTTGTAATTATTTGTTTGTATCTGCTTTCGCTATTATTAACATGTTTTTATTGTGACTAAATGTATTGGTGTAAATGTATGTGCACGTTTATTTGTCTGTCTGTATGTCTGTATGTATGTATGTATGTCTATCTGTCTGTCTGTTTGTCTGTTTGTCTGTCTGTCTGTCTGTCTGTCTGTCTATCTTTCAGTCTTTCTGTGTGTCTGTCTGTCTAGCTGTCTGTCTGTCTGTCTGTCTGTCTGTCTCTGTCTGTCTGTCTGTCTGTCTCTCTGTTTGTCCAAACTATTTTTGTCTGTCTGCACGTGTATTATTATATGTATTTTCACTGTTAGGGCAAATTTCCAAAGTTCCTTCGATATTCCAAGGATTTTAATTCTGAAGACTTTGACTATGGTGCACTTGCAGGAGATGGTGTAATATTCATGAGGTGGAAGGTACAGCATTCAACAGTCGTATGAAATGTGTCGATCGATGGTCTACCTTTATCACATGCACGTCTCTAGGAGGTATTTCTTGTTCCAGACCATACTGTCACAAACATTCGAGGAGCATCGTTTGCTGGTTTCTATTATGTCTGCTGTCAGATGCCATCAGGAACAGTAGATGGTTACTATCATTACCGGATGTCAGACTGGTAAGTAGGAAAATAAGCCTAATGATATACACACAATACAACAATATATGTATAGGTTATTGTATGTTAAATAGATAAATAAATAAATAAATAAATGTAAATAGGTTATCGCAGTGGTGTGTGTGTGTGTGTGTGTGTGTGTGTGTGTGTGTGTGTGTGTGTGTGTGTGTGTGTGTGTGTGTGTGTTACTGTTCATTGTCAATTAGTGACTGTCATCGCTTGTCATCAAGTCCTTTAGCATTGTGTTGTACGTGCTGGTAGATAATGATAGGTATGTGTGTACCAACTACTGGGAATTTCCGAAACAGCGCCCAGGGCAGCAATACAGAAAATGGGATTTTTATGAAAGAATATCCATTCTCAATTAGCGCCCAGGCGGTTCGTAGGAACCTCTGGAAATTGGCAGATTGACTTGAGTACCACAGAGTAGGCAAATGTGAGGCCCATCTTGCAACGTTCTGCCTATATTCTTAGTCTTTATAAACATGCCAGTGCGACCAGACCTGACGGCACTCCTACGCTTCTTGTCAGGCGCTTCTTTATATGTTCCTTCTTTAATCCAGAGTAAGACCGCTGTCGTGTTGCCAAACCTCTGTGTACATTGTAGTATAGTGATGCACATAACTAAAATACAGCCTCAGAATATTGACAAACTTTGGGCTGCGACCACAATCTTGATTCTCATTAGCAGCCCATGAGCTGTAAATGAGAACAGTTTCTAAAAGATCGCCCATTGGGCGGTGTTTTGGCTGGGCGCTGTTTCGGAAAGTCCCAGTACTCGTTACAACTCACTGTATTCCTTCTATTGCAGCACTCAATCTCTTAGTCTCAGACACGTTTCTCAGTCGACTTTTGGCATATACGAATTTCGGTGAACATGACAGCCGGGAGCTCTTATGCTAGAAGTTATAAAACTTTTAGTTAGATAATGTTTTATTGACACTCACGTTGCTAGAGTGGACAACTCGTGTTTCTAAGTTGTCGCACGTAACGTTTTCACAGTCTTTTTGAACACTGATTGAGGTAACAGTGGTGCAGACCATTTCTACTTGAGCAACGGTTTTCAGGAGAATGCGTATGAGGGTGACAGTGGTGTGTAGGTAGCATCTTGTCTGGACGCTTTGCTGTTGGTGTAGTCTTTGGTCACAGCAGCAGAGTGTTTGGTAAAGAATGCAATGAGTGTGGGGAAACAGGCAGATGAACACTCTTGTTAGTCATTGTGTTTAGGCATGCGTATCATTAATAGTTGACGATTAGCAGTTTGTATGTGTTTCACATGTGTTAGTGTGTTCTTGCAAGGAATATGCACAATATGGCCTTTAATAGGGTAATAATAATAATAATATAATAATAGAGTAAAACATAATAATGCGACTTACCTGCCAGGTTGGTGGGTGCCCAGTTGAGGGTAAAGACCCCACTTACCCTACCTAGAGAGCGATGACGACATAATGATAATAATAATAATAATCTTGTGTATTGCCCGGATTGTAGTAGTTAATTAAAGCTATAGCAGTAAAGTTGTGTGGTGTTTTTTGTTTCATACCGATATGGTACAGTACCCACAGGTATACAGACTAACATCAATTACATAGAGTCACAGAACAAAACATACACATAAGAAACAGAGGAACACACAATAAACATTACAATTAGTCATTGATTCAACGTCTAACGTATTCTCATTGTTGTACTCAATGTTGTACTCAATACTCTACAACTGTAGATATCAGGATGGTCATTTCAGAGAATTTGTATGTCAAGCTCATTTAATTTATAGTGACAATAGCTAATCAACGTAGAACTGGAAACAATGGAAGTACTGCAAAGACTGAATCATGTGCAGTCACGTGGTGTGTGTGTGTGTGGTGTGTGTGTGTGTGTGTGTGTGTGTGTGTGTGTGTGTGTGTGTGTGTGTGTGTGTGTGTGTGTGTGTGTGTGTGTGTGTGTGTGTGTGTGTGTGTGTGTGTGTGTGTGTGTGTGGTGTGTGTGATGTGTGTGTGTGTGTGTGTGTGTGTGTGTGTGTGTGTGTGTGTGTGTGTGTGTGATGTGTGTGTGTGTGTGTGTGTGTGTGTGTGTGTGTGTGTGTGTGTGTGTGTGTGTGTGTGTGTGTGTGTGTGTGTGTGTGTGTGTGTGTGTGTGTGTGTGTGGTATGTGTGATGTGTGTGTGTGTGTGTGTGTGTGTGTGTGTGTGTGTGTGTGTGTGTGTGTGTGTGTGTGTGTGTGTGTGTGTGTGTGTGTGTGTGGTATGTGTGATGTGTGTGTGTGTGTGTGTGTGTGTGTGTGTGTGTGTGTGTGTGTGTGTGTGTGTGTGTGTGTGTGTGTGGTGTACATTGTGTTTGTCAATATCTAAAATGAAGTATCATAGCTAGAAAACTGGAAGGATTATTTAGATTCAATTAATTACAAGAAACTTTCTTGAACTCTTTAGATCTGAATTAATTGAGAACCAATTATACATTTACAGTACGGTATTCCCTGCGCATAGCTGTTGGGTCTGCGAGGCTAGATTTTGTGCGCTTGTGCACACGTGCTGATAGTGTGTTGTGCCGTGATGACTGCATCAACGTCTGAGAAGCCGTTGTTTAAGATTCCTGATATTCACAACAATCCCACTGGATGGGGACCATGTGCTATTCCTGCTCAGTTTAAAGACACGCCTTATCAGCCTTTCTCGAAGGCAGATCGCTTAGGAAAGGTCAGTATGACGTTAGTAATGCGTGTAAGTTGTGTGTGTGTGTGTGTGTGTGTGTGTGTGTGTGTGTGTGTGTGTGTGTGTGTGTGTGTGTGTGTGTATGTGTGTGTGTGTGTGTGCGTGCGTGTGTGCGTGCGTGCGTGTGTGCGTGTTTGCGTGCGTGTGTGCGTGTGCGTGCGCGTGTGTGTGCGTGCGTGTGTCTGTCTGTTTGTCTGTCTGTCTGTCTATCTGTGTGTCTGTCTGGTTGTTTGTCTGTTGGTTTGTCTGTTGGTTTGTTTGTCTGTCTATCTGTTTGTTTGTTTATCTCTTTGTTTTTCTTTGTTTGTTTGTTTGTTTGTCTATTTGTCTGTCTGTTGCAACAAAATTTCCACTATCACCATACTTTCCATAGTCATTCTCTTGTTTTCTGCATTATAGGCATCTGATTGGACTGGTGCTCTTTATCAAGATCGCCGTCAAGTCAACAAGTACACTTCTCAGGTGGGAGCTGGTGGGAGCATGTACAATTATGTTCATGAGGAAGACGAGTCAACATACACTCTTGTGGACACAACTCGCGTACACAAATCGGCATACCAGAAGAACAGAGCTCGCATTGCTCAACATCGATTTCAGAGACAGTCAAAGGAACGAAGGGAGAAGGGAGTAATGATTCCATTGTCGAAAGCACAGAAAAATAGAGAAAGGTACATAAGCCACATTAGTAGCTTAACTTTGAAGAGTATTATTAGTGACTAGCCCTCACCTGCCCTATGGGCAGTAGGAATTGCGCTAGCACCTAGATAGTAGCTACCTAAGCGAAGAAAACGTAAATTGACTTTTGCCAGTCGTCCATTATTTGGCACGTGGAGTAGCCCCCATCTCACAGTCTCACTGTAGGGCGTGCCATGGACGTGTTACTGTAGAGACAAAATCTACACACACGTGCACATGTACACGCACATGCATGCACATGCGCAAAAACACATAAGCACACACACACACACACACACACACACACACACACACACACACACACACACACACACACACACACACACACACACACCACGTATGCACTCGAGTCAGAGTTCTGTCTCATAGCATCCTATGCACTACCTACATTACACATCATACAGCGAAGGAGACACACCAACTGCAGCGGGCTCGTAGAATATAATAGCATACAGTGGCTGCCGACTGCAGCGGGCGCATCTTGCACTCTACCAGCTGTGTAGAATGACAGTGGTTGGCGAATGCACGTCACATCTGCATACTCGGTTAATTAATTGAACAACCAAACTCCAGCGCATCTCATTTCAGGCCGACGAAGTCTCATTTCTGGCCGTCGGAGACAGTATAGGTGAAATCCAACTCGACTGTTCGTCTCGGACGGTTGAACTCAACCGGGCCGCCACGTTTTGTGACGATCCGAGACCGGCATTGTGTCACAGACAGACAGACATCTATCCATCCAGACAGACAGAAGCGTGGGTTGGCGTATTATAGTATATGATGTTTACATGATGTTGGCAATCAGTGCAAGTAATTAACGTACAAACTAAAGTTTGTTCCCGCTGCCTTCAACCCTAGAAAATTTCAAAACTCTTATAGGAAAGTTGCAGCAACGTGCTAATAACATCTCGTCGGTGTCGTTCTTGTCAGATAGATATGGTGGGAATTTCCGGTATATTAACTATTGCATGAAGGAGATGACCAGTAAACGTCAGTACATGATTAGAGGCGGTAATAAATGTAAATTGTAGCTGTCAGAAATCAGACACAGTGAATAGTGTGAACCTGACTCCTGAATGTTATCCTAAACAGTAAACACTGGTTTCTCTGGTCTTTTATCTTTATAGACCAAGTCATGCCTTTGGCACACTAAACTGTTTTGTTGATATTGCTACCAGGTTGCTATGACAGTTAGGGACCATCCATCTTTATCGACATTTTAAAAAATGAAAACTTTGTTTTTACCCAGACCCCCTACCCAGACCCCTACCTCACCAAAAACGAAACGGTTGATACCCGTACTTTCAATCTGTGTGATGTCACCTATATAAAAATCTTAGACGATGTATCTATATATGATGTCCTTCCTCAATTAATTAGCACAATGCGTCCATTGTCTGGAGGTCCACCATCTGCCACAACGCTTCCACTATCTTCCCATAGTCATTCATGGGTCTTACGTATATGACAGGCAGAGTTACAGAGTCTTCTCTGCTGAGAAGAGACAGTTGTCGCTTTACCGCCATCTTGCAAATATAACTCGTACATGTTGCAGTCCCGTCAGTGGTCAATTATCAAATGTTTCTCTAACTGATCATTGTACAGTCTATTGTTCCTTCAGGAGTACTTGCAAAGCACCTGTCAAGTTGTCAATAACGCCGTTTTTACTTCTGGTTTAAAGAAGGAATCGCCATTTGCCCCACCTCCAAACGAAAAGTTTGTTTTTGTAAAAAAAATTTAAATACGGATGGCTCCTTACAAATTTCCTTCCACTAAACCACAGTAGCTTCCTGGGGGGGGGGTTGAAGTTATCTGGGACAGACTTGAATAATCTAGTTTATTGTTTGGCAAAGCAGTTATTTGTATATCATTTAATATTGTTATGATTATATTGCTAATCAAAACGACGAAAAGTTGAAATATTACTCTCATTATTTATGAGCTGTTAAGACACATTTTTGTGGCTATATTGTAGTTTGTAATTTGCTATCAGAGATGGATTGCTTGAACATAGGTGAATTACAGAGCTTTGTAAGAGCTCTACACACAGTGTAAATTGCACTTGTGTTGCGATAATGTGTTACGATTATCCACTTCAGACATTGTAGTATATTATCAAACATCAGGTTGTTTTGATACTATTTATCAACACTCTAACACAAAGAATAACCTATTTACATTATGATAAAGCCCAAGTCTAAACCGTAACATCTAAAATCAATGCATTTAACTTAACATATTTTGTGTTTTAGAGATCGAATGCGACAGCAGAGAAAGTGGCAGAAACAATATCGTGGACGATGGCAGCACCAGAAACCAAAGAATCCGATCAAGCCACGCAACGCGTCCGTCGAAGTCCGTGCTAACTGGGAAATACTCGAAGAAATGGACTTTGTAAGATTAGGAAAACTATGGATGGATCCTCCACCACCAGAAGACTTGTACGTATAGGGAACGGAATGTATTCGTATTTGTGGATTGTTAATTAATATTATTTATTAAATCTGTAGGAAGTGTTGTGGTTCGATGGGTTACTATGACAAGCAATATGACAGAGCCACTACAAAGGCCGATATGCCTTTGGTCGGAGTCAATAGAATTTTTC
Organism: Corticium candelabrum; assembly: GCF_963422355.1. Taxonomy (NCBI): domain Eukaryota; kingdom Metazoa; phylum Porifera; class Homoscleromorpha; order Homosclerophorida; family Plakinidae; genus Corticium; species Corticium candelabrum. Next base: position 3,610,640 of record NC_085093.1, on the reverse strand, counting down.
ACAAAGTCACGACGTCCGATGATCCGGTTATACAGCAGGTGTGTTGTGTTACGTATCAATAGGGTTGCCATAAATTTATTGTTGTATGCTTGTTTCTCAATCTGACTGTCACAGTATGTGACATGTTTATCAAGGTGTACAGTCTTAAAACGTGGGAAACTAGAAATAGTGATTGATAATATACGAGGCCGTGCAAAATTAATTACTTGTTGATCTCAGAATTTCTAAAACAGTTGGGACAGATGTACGGCTTTTATTTCTATATTTTTATTTTTTAATTGATGCGTGTATGTTTGCCATGGTTGATTTGCCTCATCAAAACTTGCTACCACTAACCCATTATGAAACGCAACAGCAGAGGACCATGATCTCAATGGAGGACAAGAAATGTGAACAACAATCTTTGAGTCCTCGTAAAGCTGTGGCTATCAGCACAATGGTACCCACATGTCACTAAGAGCGTGTCTGCACCGGGTCGTAATCATGATTATGATTAGTTCTCCGTTAGTGCACTAATGCCACTTGTTCACAATGGTCTGATCTGATCATGATTAGCGTATTGCCATTCTAATGCCGTAAGAGAGTAGCATTAGAACAGCGTTAGCAGCATTGGTAGTAGCACGTGACAGTTGCACGTG